>NC_084510.1:13591242-13723742 GCF_024500385.1 Phyllopteryx taeniolatus
TAACCATGATGTGCTTCTTGGCTTTTGAAAATGAGATTTTCTCTCTCAATAAGCTTTTACCTGGTTAAATAAAGGATAAATAAAATGTAAAATAAGCCCCACCCTCGAGCTGCTGAAACAGTGATGTAAGCAAGCAAGCAAATGACGCTGAAAATGAGTTCGCTGCAGTCAACTACTGCCTGAATATTGATAACGTGCCCTGCTGTGGTCATGGTTAAGTTTCTCATACGTGTGTGTGTGTGCTTATGTGGGGAACACACACACAAATCGGAGCCTTTTAACGACGTCGCCGCGGTCGAGTGAGCTTTTTAACACCAGCCCTTAGCTCATTAGCTCGCAGGCTAACGAATTCAATAAACAGTTAACTTTCCCTTTGTCGCAGTTGTGTGCATCTACGGCCCAAACGGCATTCTGCCAGTGGCTTGTTGCGTTGTGAGCGACGTGGCGGGTGTTACCAAAACAATGAAAATTTATCGAGTCCAGAAAAAACTCATGTCCATTGTATGGAACAATAATCTGCCCTTCTCTGCCTCTGATTGGCAAGCACCAAGGCAAGATTCGTACTTCTGATTCGCTGTGTGTGCATGCTCATTAACAACACACACACATGCGTCTACGGACGCAGAATTAATATGCTTCATGCATTCCTGCTCATTTTTGTGCATCTCAGACGTGGGACACACACCAAACAAGATCAATATTGATATAAAATATGAAGCATTTCAGTCAAGGTGCATCGTATAATTTATTTATTTGAAATTTTATTCAGGAGAGTAATGATTAGAAAGTGAAAAGAGCCAAGCGATAACTATAAGCCAAACTAACCTGTCCCAGATACTTTCACAGACGACTTTAAAACTATTTTATTATTTAATTTAAAACTAATCAAGTCATATTTTTCTCCATCAATTTTGGTCACATACGCGCCCAAAATATAATCTCTGCAACTTCAAAAATATTTGACTAAACAGTTAGTGTTGTGAGCCAAAGTCAAGCCTCTATGTTGATCAGTTATTAATTAAATGTTTTTCAATCTATCTTGAAGGGGCAGAATTCAAAGTCTTGCAGTAATGTCAATCAGAAAAGACCCACTTCAGCATCTGAGTCACAACAGAGTGACTGACCTATTTGCCACCCTTAAAAACAGACAGAATTCGGTGATGCTTCCATCCACCAAGTAGCTGGTGAGTGCAGCTGTTCATTAGATTTTGATTACATTAACTCCTCGAAGGGAATTTATTCTCTGTAATGTACTGATGGGCTGCCTGACTTTGTGATCTTTTTTGCATAGTTTTGCATACACTGTAACAATGTATACATTTTTGTGTGTGTGTGTTAATGCTGTGAACATACTTCTGTGTTTCTGTACTGCATTAAAAAAAACAGAATGCAATAACACTACAAATCTAACAGTGACTGAACTTTTACCCAGTATTGTATTGTTTTAAAATTTGTCCAAAAACATTGAAAAGCAATTTGTCAGTCTTTGTTTATCGTTTGTGAAATTTTGTGCTCGTGCGCTGCATTCGATTACATCCTGTGCATCTCCTGGGGGCTAAGCCCCTCTTATCCATAAAACCTAGCAACGCCCCTGGGCAGTTGCAAACACATCCAACGCTTACGCACGGTGGGTGAGCCAGAGTCAGTACGGGAGAATTCATGTACCTAGAAAGTGCGCAAGCCAGGCGCGGGAGAATTTGAGAATATACCAAGCCCTATTCGCGACAGGGCTTGGTCCCACAAATAGCGGTAGTTTACTGCTATTGCCTGAGTAAAATTTCGGAAGATGAAGAACATGCAAAATATTTAACACTAGTCTTAGTTGGGGTGTGTCCTGTTGCTACTTGACTATGATTAACCACCACTTTAATTGTTCGAGCTCAAACAGTATTGCATGTTAATTTGTGTGCAAGCTTCTGGGAAACATTTCTCATGTGACCAAAAGGTCTTGAGCCCTCCTGTCTTATTACATAGCCTCAGCTCACTGATGGAAGATGTATTCCACTCCTACAACATTTGTCCTTTGAGCTGACAAGATTTGTGCCAGGGCACTCCCTCCTCCCTCCTCAGCGCCGCACCGATCGAAATCTCGTCAGCTGGTGAGGACTCTCCTCATCAGCAAATCATGTGTGATAGAGTGTGTGCCGTGCCGTGTACAAAGGGCTTAGCGGCATTAACATGATGAAAAAAAATGTCACACCGGTGATTAGAGGAGCTGATAACAACCGGTTTAACCATGAGTCAATATGTCTGGATTAATGTTAAATTTTGTGTGTGCTTGATTCACAAAATTTAAACAGAACCATTATGAATAGTAATGTTACACGTGTGTACCTGAATCTGCAATATCATTTCCCCTCTACACAAACCTATTTTTCCCCCTCTGTTCACTGCCGCCCCCCCCTTCTGTCTTTGCTAACAAGCAATTCAGGCTATCGAGCTGAATGCCTGTCGGATTCAGACATCTGAATCTATTACATAGTGTGCTAGATAGCCCGTCCCTGTCGGAGCCTGTAGATGAGCCCTCTTGCCAGATGCTTCCAAGTGATTACTGTTCCTGACACTGCTGCTACCTTACATTGCTTACTATCATGCTCCAATATTCTCTCTATAAAGGCAAAATGTATTTATTTATGATCCTGCATGTGGGAATATAGCAAGTCTGGTACACTGGTTTGTGTGACCAATTTTGCTGGATCCATCTGAACTAGAGACAGGCATAATAATCACTTCATCTTTTGTTGTTGCGTGTTGAAGAAAGTGAAGCAAAATTGTGTGCACTCCTTGGCTGCAACTAGCATTTGCACTGTCAGCTCTGTCTCTACGAGTTTGTGGCCAAAAAAAGACCAGAAGTCACAACTCATCCAGCCAGCATTAATTTGTTCACGATGATACTGGGATGGAAACAGGAGTTTAGAACACTTAGAGAGGGATTTTCCTGTCCCTTAATTACAACGCTACTATACACTAATGGAGAGTGAATGAAGTGTGATAACCCAGTCTGGCAAAGCTACCACCTTGGAATTAGAGTATACTTGAAATAAAGATGTACACTAGAGTATAGGCAAAAACACACGTCTGTATTTTATGCCATGATAAATGTAATGTATAGCAAATACTGTGTACCCTAAAAATAACAATTAACTGATTATCATTAATTTCCCTTTAGTCAATCAAGAAAATTTAGGTGCGGTTTAAAACTGTAATTTTTACGCAACAACAGAATTTGGAGGGCAAAAACAAACTTTTATACTGGGGCTGAGGTTTTTGAAAACACTGATCTTATCGTTCTGGTCGAAGTATTTTCAATCTTTTACATCTTGTGCGAGTATGTGACATTCATCAGTGGTGGAACACAGCTTTTGCATGTGTGCCACTCCAAATAATGATCTTGATACTGTACATGTACCTGGAGAGCGGAGAGAGACATTACTCACATAACTCAAATTGTCACCCTGAATATACGGTGGGCCGTAGACTAAAAATATACCTTTTGTCAGAAAGGGAGGACAATCAGCTAATTATACGCACCTCTGTTACAGACACATATGCAAATTAAAGTGTCCTCTGGTTGTTGTTTTTGCAGCTTTGTGTGAATAGGGATCATTAAAAAAAACATTTTTGACTGCTGGCGGATTTTTATTTTATTTATTTATTTATTTTTATGGAAAGCTCTAGCTGTAACTAGATCGTTGTCATGTAAATGTGGACATGCCCATCACTAATTTGAACTGGCTCTTTTCCACCATGGGGTGTGTTGGCCAGATGGCAATAGCTGTGACAGCTATGTAAATAGAGTGGTTTTATACCAACACGACAGTGTATAACTCACCAGTGAATTCAACTATTATCTGTTAACAAGAACTATAAATGGCTTTGAATCCTTCATCCACTGAAGAAGGAGGGGGAGGAAAAAAAAACGGTGCTGTACAATTGTTGCACAGAAGACCAATCAACAGGCACTTTCAGAGCCCCAAAAGTTTGACAATAAAAACAAACCAAAACATGGTACTGAACCAAATTTACTGCTTAATGTGGCAACCTATGCTTGCTAACATGTATCCCGTTTTGGATATATGTCATCATATACAGTACATCCACATACTGTACAGAAAACCTTTGCTTGAATACGGCAGAAGGAACACGTCTATCTGGTTCAACAGTGTGACCCGTCAAAGCAGACCAAGTCATCTGAGCAGACGGAACAGTGTGCATGAGATTGTGACGATCAATGCAAACAGCAGAATAGAATTGCATTTGGTTGGTTAGCCAGAATATGTGAAATATATCAGTAATCAAAGAAATCTTCAGTGTAAAACACAGCAGCTCCACCCAGTTGCGTTTTCTTGAGCCCATGGCGGCCAGCCACTACATTTTCAATGTGTGGGATCATCTGGTTGCTTTCAGTCAGTGTTTCATCATCTTTCTAGTGGGCAGTGTCAAATGCTTTGATCTCGGGCACGAGGACAGGTTGGAAAGGCACACATCAAAAAAATGCAAGAGAAACATTGCCGAGAAGCACATGTTGCTGTGCAGAGAATGAGTCCAAACCCTTTATGAACATAAACATGCTTCAATAACGCCATCTAGTGCCCACTTTAGGTGCCACAACCTTCGCTCGACAATAGTCTTCCTGAGCAATAACAGACAAGCAAAATGTTGTGGTAAAACCAAAATTAGATGTGTCAGACTACAGAGCCAATTCATTTGCATCCTCTATTATACAAAGCTGCTCCAACTGACTAAAACGGACCGACGCTGATGTTTAAGCAACTCACCACAGTGTGACAGAAGTACACAATTTCCTGTCAACTGCCCACACAACAGTCTGGCTGAAGTGTTAAAAGGAAATAGTATGTGTGAGAGAGAACGGACATCAGCATGACCAAATGTGCATACCACCTCTCATCACACACTTAATCGCTAACGGAGAAAAAAAATTTTCCTCCAACTTCAGTGACAAGCTGCAATTACAAGACGGTTTTGGCCTTTTGCCTTGTTTGCATTATGCAACATTTTATTAATATTGATATACTGTATCACAACTTATCTTGCTAACAAATGCATCTTAACCATCAGGGTTACGCTGATAGTATCATTATAAAAGACCAAGCATTTATCATTTGAACAGTAAATCTCAAATTTTAGTTGCTGAATGAATTTCTTCCGCTGGAAAAAGCACAGGAGAGTGTCAAAAGATTTGTTAAAATGAATGTGATAATTCTAAAACTCCTCTCCCTTCTCAATACATCATGTCCTATTTGCAGTCGATTACAATGTTCTAAAGCAGTGTTTCTCAAAAAGTGTTCCACAGACCATCTGTAAAACCTGAGCTTTTAAAGAGAGTAGAAATTTACAAACATTCACTTTTGCATCAAATTAAATAAAAACAAAATCACTTCACAGATTGGATAAAGAACATCTGACTGAAATGAACTTGGCATCCAACATATGTATGCTGCTGCACAACATGTACTTATCGCAGGGTAAAGAACAAATGGGAAAACGTTGCATCCGTTCTTGTCACCCTATCAGGAAACATCTAAATGTAACATAAAACAGATGCTTGTTATTGTTTGTCTGAATACATTGAGAGTCGTTCAGTGGTGAATGGCGGCACATGCTAATTAAATTTAATTTGTAGCAGGAATGACACCTCAGAGATGGAGAGAATAGTACAGCAAATGTAGGAGGTGCTAATGGAAGTGAAGAGAGGAGTTGGGTGTTGCAATGTGTCACCTATTTATTGTTGTCACTCGTAGTCAAACTACAGTATGTATACTCTCTCAGCGCGAGTGAAGATTCAGTTTATTTCTAGCACTATTGCAATTTGGGTGATAAGGTTTGGAGTCATTCACCGTTAAATACAGAGAATTACAGAGACTGCAGGTTACACTTTTATGGAGTTGTTTATGTCCGTTCTCCTTGCTTAATTAAATAAGGGAGATGAATCTTTGCCATTGATAACGGTTTTGGGAACTGCTTGCCTTTCTACTGGACTAAGATGTATTCACTGAGCACATTTTTAAAAAAGGAATAGTTGACCAGTGTGCGTTGCAACAAAATGATTTACAAACAAAATATTTGCAGCAGTAAGTGTCCACCCTGAACCCTGCTGTGGAATACTCAAAATGAATTTAAACTGCCTCAATAAAATAGCAAAGGCAATATTTGTTGCTACTGAATGTAACTTGATTTAAAAAAGGGAGCCAACACAAATGGGTATTCAAAACTTCCCCTGGTGTGTGTTACATTACAATATTATTAGAGAGCTGTGTCTTATATTTTGATTACCTTAGTTAGTTACATGAGAGAGTCCAAAATATTAGAAGGCAGCTCAATAATTTCCTGCCTTCAGGGGTGGTGTCAGAGTAGTATCAGAGATGGGACCAGTAAGCTGGTACATTGTGTAAAAAGCCAGAAAGTTGGACAAATGCTGGGTTTTCTGTTACCTTTCTGATTCAGCAGTATATAGCAGACTATTGACCTGCTGTGTGTTTTTCATTTGCAGACACACAAATAGTTTGATGCTCTTGTTATCTGTGACAGTAGTAGTGAATGTTATGTACTGATATTATGCTGAAAGCTGGCAACCAGTTCAGGGTGTACCCCGCCTCCTGCCCGATGACAGCTGGGATAGGCTCCAGCACGCCCGCGACCCTAGTGAGGAGAAGCGGCTAAGAAAATGGATGGATGGAGTTAAAGGGTTGAATATATTTTGTATTGGACTCGTTGTCCACCTATGCATAGAAGAACTGAGCAACCAGGGCGCACAGACACCTTTTCAGTTTTTAACTCTACGCTACTGCTATGTCCCAGTTAGTTTGAGTTCCATTTTATGGTCAGCATCGTCACACTTTTCCTCTGTACCATTATGTGGTTTTGTGGCATCATGTTAACAAAAGTGACAAAAAAAGCCAAAGAGAAGGCAAAGCACTGTGGAATCAATACTTTAAATGCTCACTGAACTGACATTACTGCGATTGGCTGGCAACCAGTTCAGGGTGTACCCCGCCTCCTGCCCGATGACAGCTGGGATAGGCTCCAGCACGCCCGCAACCCTAGTGAGGAGAAGCGGCTCGGAAAATGGATGGATGGATGAACTGACATTAAAGGGGCTCTAAGCAGGTATCCGTGTTTTGTTTCTAAATACATTAAATATATTTGAAGTGCTGAAACCATATGCAAAGACTTATAGCAATATAGTGCTGAATTGTTGAGCTATACCTTAATTAAGCATCTTTTTCACTTTGAATTTTCCTGATTTTGTGGGCGGGGCTAAAACACAGCTGTGTGACATCACGGGGCTGGGGCGTATACTTTCTAGCATCTAGTTCCCTCCCCCACTATGTAAGTAGAAAGTGACGTCCTTTCATTTGGCTGCTGCTCAGTTGTGCGTTAGCTGTGCTTACCTTCCATAAGGCCCCTTTACCACACAGCATGCAGTTAGCAAGCTCATAATGGCTACACCCCGAAAATGCATCTTTGCTGGATGCCTCAATTTACAGAACAGATCAGTGACATTTTTCAAGCTCCCAAAAAAAATGAGGAAATAAAAAAGCAATGAATTGACTTTTTGAAGACACGCGCAGATGGCGAGCTGAACATTAAACTCACCATCCGACTCTGCAGTGCATATTTTATTTTAGTTTTATAAACTTTCACCAGAGACAACATGGCTTCGTGGGTAACTTGATACTAGTGAATAGGGCAGTGCTGACTGTCTCACTACCTAGGCTTCCTCATACATGCCGCTGTCGTCAGGTGCCGTGTTCGGCTGTGACATTATGTCACCAACAATTAGGGTAAGTTGACTTGTATGCTTATTTTTATGATTATTATCCACAATAACCATTAAATTTTTAAGTTTAGCCTCCTAATGTGATTTTACATCGTATAAGCTATCACCCCCTCAGTATGTTTGATTCCTTTTGGCGCATCCATTCGACACGCCCACAGCGTCTGAGAGGTGGCCCTTATTATTCAAGTTTTAAAACCTGATTTTATATACTTAGCGATTTGTTTTATTCGTTCAAATTTGGCAGTCTTGTTAATATTACTTTTCTCTGTGGTGTGTTAAATTTACATGCAATTTTTTGGGCCTGCTTACTGCCACTTTAAATTTGGAGATCTCATTTGATGTGAGGCAGATCACCTTGTGGGTTTTTGTGCAGCTTTCGAGGAATATTTTTCCCCAACATTATTGCTTGGACTCCAAATTTAGCTATATTTGGGGCATTTCACTTTTGGGGTTACCGCCCCCCCTGCATTTGTTAGAGTAGATGACAGCTTTCTAAAAACAGTTCAACAATGCGGCTGCGGCATCATGATGCAGCACAGTTCTTCATAACTGTATACTACACCCAAAATAACAAGCATATTGTTAAATGAATATCTCATCAAAACTGAACGTCATCTTTGTAAATGCGAAACAGATTCATTGACCAATAGATTGTGCAAGTGGTCATATGCTGTGGATGGTCGGTTTATGCATCAATACAAATCTAAAACTGAAGGACAATACAGTATTCCCATAGCATAAAATGTAACTCCAAATCCAACCAGAAGAGGAGGCTGTTGATCAGTAAAAAGGTTTTGGCAAACAGTCTTTAACTGGAGAGAATAAAGAAAATGCATATAAATTGTTTTTTTTTCTCCAATGGATATAATTATAGTGTGTTTGATTTCAGTTTTACTGTATGAGAGAGGCGGCACGGTGGCCGACTGGTTAGAGCGTCAGCCTCACAGTTCTGAGGTGCGGGGTTCAATCCCCGTCCCCGCCTGTGTGGAGTTTGCATGTTCTCCCCGTGCCTGCATGGGTTTTCTCCGGGCGCTCCGGTTTCCTCCCACATCCCAAAAACATGCATTAATTGAAGACTCTAAATTGCCCGTAGTGACTGTGAGTGCGAATGGTTGTTTGTTTCTATGTGCCCTGCGATTGGCTGGCAACCAGTTCAGGGTGTACCCCGCCTCCTGCCCGATGACAGCTGGGATAGGCTCCAGCACGCCCGCGACCCTAGTGAGGAGAAGCGGCTCAGATAATGGATGGATGGATGTATGAGAGAGGTTTGACTGAAATATACTGCATTGTTTGCTTCTGGTTTTCACATATTTTGGGGATATAGTCAAGTGTTGAAAGTATGTTTTTTTGCCAGCACTTGATATTTTAGTACAAAAAAAGTCCAATACACAGTGACCACTCGAACTACTCTGAATTATGTTACAGATAGACAGTGCGACTCACCAGTATCTTTGCCTTCTCTTGTTCTTCCCAGGCCTTCTCTTTCTCAATGATGAGCGAAGGGCTCAGATCATCCAACCCCACGGCGATTGCAGTCTCTCTATCCCTCTGGGCCAGTCTGGCCAACTGCTCCTGCACCAGCGCCTGCTGATTCTCAAAACTGAATTCAGAAAGATAACGCATAGCTAGATAATCTATTGCGAGATACTATGGATTGATGGATGCATGGATGGATAAATAGATGTACTGTATACCACTTACTTTCTCCGAATTTCCTCCTGTAGTTCTGTGGCGGAGGGGATGGATGATTTTAAAACTGAAAACCAAAATAGATAGATATAATGGCACTTCCTGTTGCCACAAACTTGCTAGAAGGAACACTTAATACAGGACAGTATCATTAACGGCAATGTACTTGATGTTTTGTGATGGTCTTGCTTAGGTGGTGGGCTCACGGAGCTGCAAGACCCCTGAGTGTCTCTCATTCGCCTAAGAACATCATCTGACAGCTGGAAAACAGTGAACAATGGTCTTTGTGCATCACATTATAGTATTTCAAACATGTTTAGAGTTTTTCCAGCAAAACAGAAATCCACTCAACCAATCACACATTTGCACAGTTCTGAGGACCGGGGTTCAAATCCCGGCCCCGCCTGTGTGGAGTTTGCATGTTCTTTAACACTTGGTGCAAAAGTCTTTGTTTTCAATGACAGCTTCAAGACGCCTCCTGTATGGAGAAACTAGTCGCATGCATTGCGCTGGTGTGATTTTGGCCCATTCCTCCACACAAGCAGTCTTGAAATCTTGAAGGTTCCATGGGCTTCTTTTATGGATGTTGAGTTTCAGTTCTTTCCATAGATTTTCAATTGGATTCAAGTCAGGTGATTGGCTGGGCCATTCTAGCAGCTTTATTTTTTTTCTTTGAAACCAATTGAGAGTTTCCTTGTCAGTATGTTTTGGATCATTATCCTGATGAAATGTCCACCCTCGTTTCATTTTCATCATCCTCGTAGATGGCAGCAGATTTTCGTCAAGAATGTCTCGTTACATTTGCTCATTCATCCTTCCTTCTATAATGTGAAGTTTACCAGTACAATTTGCTGAAAAGCAGGCCCACACCATCATCTTCCCACCTCCGAACTTCACTGTTGGTACGGTGTTTTTAGGGTAATGTGCAGTGCCATTTCTCCTCCAAACATGGTGTGCATTTTGGCATCCAAACATTAAATTTTGCTCTCATCTGTATTATATATTCTCCCAGTATTTAACTGGCTTGTCCAAATGTTCAAACTTTAAACAAGCTTTGACAGGCTTTTTTTTTCCAGCACTGAGGTCATGGTGAGCGTGCATACAGGCCATGGCGGCGGAGTGCATTACTCACTGTTTTCCTTGTGACAACAGTATACCTGTTAATTCCAGGTATTTTTGAAGCTCTCCACACGTGGTCCTTGGCTCTTGGACAACTCTTCTGATTATTCTTTGCACTCCTCTGTCAGATATCTTGCGAGGAGTACCTGATCGAGGTAAATTTATGGTGGTATGATTGGCTTACCACTTACGTATTATGGCCCCAACCGTGCTTACTGGAACGTTCATAAGCTTAGATATGTGCCTGTAACCAAGCCAATCGTTATGTTTTGCAACGGTTAAGGCTTCTTTATACTCGTGCGGACGGCGACCGCGCTGACGTCACTGCGGCTGTCCTGCGCGTAGTTTGCCTTTATACTTGAACGCAACCCACAAGCGCAGTTTTGAAAATGTACTGCAGTTCACCTCCAAGTCGGGGGTGTCGCTACAGCTGGTATTGGCTAGGATACCACAGGGTGGTGGAGTCTGCATTTTTTTTGGGCCATTTACAGTAGCCGTTTTTACTTTCCTTTCAGTAACAAGGAACAAAGGAACAACAATGGCGACTGTGGAACAGTGTCTGCTAGAACAAATGGACCAAGATGACCAGATGATGCGTTTAATTACGCTGCAAAATCGATCAAGAAGGCGGCGGCGTAGATGGTATGTAGAACCAAGGGGAACGCTGAGTACGTCATCACTGCATGTGACTAAAACGGACTAATCACGAAAGATGATCTCCGTGGCGTTCTACGCGCAGCAACAATTTTGGCATGGTGCGCATCAAGCTACGCAGAGGGTCCGTGCGGGCCAATTCGTCGGTAACGTGATGCAATGCGGGCATTGTCAGCCGCGCAAGCACGGGAGCATTTAGAGGCCTTTAGTTTGCGATGGTCTTGAGACAGGTCTTTGCTCTTACCCCTCATGAGATGTGTCTTGACTCACACCTTTTTGTAGGTCATCAATTAGGACTGAACCAGCTGATATTCATTTGCACTGACAAGGGGCTGGATTGCTGTTTGATTATTGATAGATTTTAGGTGCTGTCTTGGCTTTCCATGCCTTTTTGGACCTCCCTTTCTTCATGTGTTCAATAGTTTTTCCATGTGTCAGTTCATATTTTTACACACAACTTCATTTCTGATCTTATTTGTTCTGCTTTCTTTGTATGTACAGTATGGATTACTTGGGTTGTTCCCAACATCTGGTGAAATTTTCAGGTCAATAGCACCTTTGGAAGTATATTTATTGAGAAAAATGGTGACGTTAAATACTTAAAAAAGTATTGCCCGCCCATCTCAAATTCTTATATTTTTGCATAGCTTCCCCACTTTGTTTAAGACCATCAAACAAATGCAAATATCAGACAAATATAACCCAAGTGAACTAAAAATGTTGTTTTTAAATGGTAATTTCATTTATTAATGAAAAAAAAATATTCAAAGTTACCTGGCCCTGAAAAAGCAATGGCCCCATAAACCTAATAACTGGTTGGGTCATCCTCAGCAGCAACAACTGAAATCAAGTGTTTTCTATAACTGGCAATGAGTCTTTCACATCTCTGTGGCGATATTTTGGCCCACTCTTCTTTGCAGAATTGTTGGAATTCAGCAAAAATTGAGGGTTTTTTTTAGCATGAACAGCCTTTTTAAGGTAATGCCACTGCATTGCAATCATATTCAAGTCTGGACTTTGACTAGGCCACTCCAAAACCTTCATTTTTAAATTGTTTTTTAAGCTATTCAGAAGTTGACTTGTTGGTGTGTTTTGGATCGTTATCCTGCTGCAGAACCCAAGTGCACTTCAGCTTTAAGTCACAAACTGATGGCTGAACATTCTCCTTCAGGATTTTCTGTTAAAGAGCAGAATTCATGGTTCCATCAATCACAGCAAGTTGTCCAGGTCCTGAAGGAGCTCAGCAGCCCAAGACCATCACACTACCACCACCATGTTTGACTGTTGGTAGGATGTTCTTTTTCTGAAATGCTGTGCTACATTTACACAAGATGTAAAGAGGCACACACCTTCCAAAAGATAAACTTTCATCTCGTCAGTCCATATAATATCCTCCCAAAAGTCTTGGGAATCATTCAGATGTTTTGTTGCAAAAGTAAGACGAGCCTTTATGTTCTTTTTGGTCAGCAGTGTTTTTCGCCTTTGAACTTGAACTTGGGATGCCATTTTTGCCCAGTCTCTTCCTTATTGTTGTGTCATGAACACTGACCTTAACTGAGGCAATGGAGGCCTGCAGTTCATTAGAAGTTGTCCTGAGTTCCTTTGTGGCCTCCTTGATGAGTCATTGCTGTTCTCTTGGGGTAACCTTTGCAGGCCAGCCATTCCTGGGAAGGTTCACCACTGTTCCATAATTTCTCCATTTCAGGAGCTTTATAAATGGCGTTGTAACCCTTTCCAGACTGATAGACGTCAATTACTTTATTTCTTGACTGTTCTTGAATTTGTTGGATTGTGCCATTTTGTTGCAGCTTTCTTAGATCTTTTGTCCGACTTGATTTTGTCAGACAGGTTCGGTTTAAGTGATTTTTTGATTGAACAGGTCTGGAGGTAATCAGGCTGGGTGTGATCAGTGAAAATTAATCCAAAAAATTGATTAGCCACAATTAATTTATGATTTAACAAGGGGTGCAATTACTTTTCCCACACAGGGCCGGGTAACTTTGAATATATTTTTTCCTTAATAAATCAAATTACCATTTCAAAACAACATTTAAAGTTTACTTGGGTTATATTTGTCAGATATTTATTTTTTGGTGATGATCTTAAACAATGTGGGGAAACTACGCAAAAATATAAGAATTTGAGAAGGAGGCCAATACAATAAATTATGTTGTAATATTTAATTACATACTAATATAATAGCCCTTGGGAAAAGAAGTTTGCACACTACTGATCTAGCAGTAACAACATTGTAAAAGCTTTATTTTCCCCTTTATTTATTGGCCCCATTTCAGTGTTTTAGTAAACAAAACAACTGTTCCAGCTCATGGCAATCATAATACTAATAATCACCCAATGGAGGGCAAAGCAGCAAAGACAGTTTACTTTCACGTCATGGTAAGCTTAGCTAGAAGGTGTAATTTGTTCATGGTGCCAAGTAGCAAGCAGTGGGAGTCAATGAAGGCGCGTTTGAGTGCAATATGAGCAGGTCATGTGAGGACACAAACTCCCACAAACCAACAATCATTAACGCCAGTCCAATAAAATAGCGTAACAACGTTGACGGTTACCTTGACTCCTTCAATAACCGTGACCTTCTCTTCTTCGTCCAATCCGAATGACACTTTCCTTGCCGTGCTGCCATTTCCTCCCATTTTGAACGCCTTCTCCGTCCCGCTTGGCGTGTGGGTGTTTTTGGTTTAATTCTGCTTTGATTCGTGACAGGTAGACATTTATTTGGGAGACAGCGGCTGCACTCGCCGCCCGCTGCTTCTGGTTAAAATGGTCCAATCAAGGTCACTGTGCCCCGCACTATTCTCAAAGCTAATTGGTTGGATGAAATATTTCTGACGTTTTTTACGCAACACATGTGAAGAAGGGAAATGTAGTCCACAGCGCCAGTCTGTCAAACAGTAGCTTGATTGGAAAAGTGAAGTTTACATATTATACAGATTCGATAAACAAATAGGAAAATACTTTTCAGAACGCCACTTACTTCCTAATTTCTGTATTAAAATCATTTTGTTTCGTATGTAATATTGTGATTTTTTTTGTGATGGTAAATTGGGGTTTTCGCTAGCTGTAAACTATAATCCACATTTTATTTTAAAATATGAAATATTTCACTGAGTGTAGTGAATGTACACTGTCACTTTTTGAGCTGAACTACTGAAATAATTTTTCCATATCCAAGTTTGTTAAGATTCGCCTGTATGAAGGGAAAGGCAAAGCTTTGGTCTATACAACAACTTGTTACTACACAATATGAACTGTGTATTTCCATATTATTGCATTTTAATATTGAGGGTTTTTTTGTTTTGTTTGTTTTTTCAATGATTTTTGGTATATTAAGTAGTTTCATTTTATCTAACTAAATGTCCAGATATTAAAGAAACATGTATAGATCAATTAATTAACCCATAGATCTTTTTTTGTGTATACAGCATTGTGTAATTTGACAGAGAAATTGATATTTTACAATCCATGGAATCCAATTTTAAGCATTTTAGAGATAATCTGTGAAATGATAGAGCAGATACTCTAGTCAAGCATTATTCAAACCATTTTGAATAGAAAACATTGCATCAGCTAAGAAATAGATTCAAACGTAACCTTCCAGTTTTCAGCATACAGGTTAGCACGGTGAACACTTTGTAGTTTTAATTCATAGATCCTTTCACATCTATTCCAATGGATTTCCAAGCACTCCCACAACCATCAATGAAAGGTGAAAAACAAATATGAGGCAGCTTTTGCTCTTGACTAAAAAACTGCAGTTGAGCCATTTCCAGCTCAGATGAAGAGGATCATGGATTAGCCATCCATGATCCTCTTCATCTCTTGAAGGTGTTAAAATGACTCATACCAATACTTTCATTAGATTCCTAGACGATGTGTCCAGGAGTAGGACTGCCATATCCCACAATAAACAGAACAAAAAAGGATAAGACCATGGTTGTTTGTCAGTAGACAGTCAAGGTGCTCTAAATTGAACCACAGAAAATGTTATTCTCAATCCACTTTCTTTTTACACAGCAATACACAACACTTTCATTTGTTAACAAAACAGCAATTAGTTCAAAAGGAAAACCATACCAGTCACAAAAGCACACAACACTGCTGTGTATATTGAGACATGACAGTTTAGGACATACAACCAATACATGGAAGCAAAGAAAGTTACTGAAACATTTCAGTGGGAATGTACAAATGATACTCAGTGTCTCTGAAATAATGTTATGACTTTTCACTGTTTTAATGATGAAATCTTCCTCACTGAGGACAAAGCAATTGCTGAAGAAAAGCGGAATGAAAGAAGATCTGAAAAAGTCAGCTTGAACAAGGAGCTGCAGCAGCTGGGCACACTGGCAACAGTGTTAAACAAAAACAAAAAAAGTCTGTCAGTCACGGTCTTCAAAATAAATGGATAGAAAAATGTCCCTCCTTACATCTTCATCCATTGCTATACTGCTCTGGTCTCATTGAAAGACCATAGTTACATGTGACTCTTCACACCATTTACAGACATTTAAGTCCAAATGCATGACACCACCACAACGACAGAATTAGACGTTTATGGGCCTCCGACGATCAGCTTCAATGCTGTTGATGCTGCTGGATCCATAGGGTCCAGAAGCAATGTCGTCTAGATACGCTCCAACCATGCCTGTACTACTGGGACTGGCACCGTCAAATTGGGTGGAGGAATAATACAGGCCCTGGTCAGTGGGCTCCCTGCGACCAAGGGTTGACGCAACAGTCGGTGGAAGGTTGACGTCGCTTTCATCTGCCTCGTCCACCTGTGACTTGTAGGAGAACAGGATCTTGGGTTCTGAGCTGCAGGGGAGATGCGACAGACATAAAAGTGTGAAAATGATTCATGGTTACATAGTCTTGAGAGCACTTTTGATCTGTACAGATTCTTCTTACATACCCAAAAAATCCTTTGAGGAATGTGATGTAGATAAGTGGCGCGAAAGCAGAGAAGTAGAGGAAGGTGGTGACATCCACACAGCTGGATCAAAAAAGAAATGAAGAGCTGGGTTTTCACATTGTGCATGTAGTACCAACAGGAGACATATACAGTCGTGCTCACCATTAACGGCACCCATGAAGTTTAAGTACTAAATGTGGAATAGCTCCTGAAGAAAATGAATCAAGTGAAACAACATTTTTCTATAGATAACTTGAGTTTGATACAAAAAAAAAGCAAATGATAAAGAACATTTTATGAACAGATG
Source organism: Phyllopteryx taeniolatus (assembly GCF_024500385.1). Lineage (NCBI taxonomy): Eukaryota > Metazoa > Chordata > Actinopteri > Syngnathiformes > Syngnathidae > Phyllopteryx > Phyllopteryx taeniolatus. The sequence continues at coordinate 13,607,746 of NC_084510.1, forward strand.
AAATAAAAACAGAGCTTATTCACAATGCTCACAAACAGTATGTTTACAGATGGCGCAATGAAGCCTTTAAGGAAAAGAACACCCTGCCAACAGTCAAGCATAGTGTAGGATCCATATTGCTGTGGCGCAGCTTTGCTTAATCTGGTACTGGAGGCCTTAACTGTATCACAGGTATCTTGAAATCAGAAATCAGGGTGCGCATGGAGGAGGACGCTAAGGGGACGCCCCGAGTCGGTATATAGCGCCGGTCAAGCCAGCCTCCACTCGTAAAGTAGCAATCAAGCCAGCTGCCCCTAATTTTGTTCATACTAGGCATTACGGTAATAAGTCGCCAACTCGCGGCGAAAGCCTTAATGTATGTTTTAAATACAGAAATAGACCCCGTAACTGAGACTGCGCCTTTTAATACGGTGCGCCCTATGGTTGTAAAAATACGGCACTGCCTTCTCGGGTCGGGCATCTCTGGCATGAGGCCGATTCAATATATATGGATACACAGGTTACAATTTGATTCAAAAACAATATCTTTAAGGGCAGAATGATAGGATTTGGTTCAGTTCAGTATGGGAGTGATATGACTTGGTGCGGAAACAATGGGATAGTTAACATTTGTTGATATAGAAATAACCTTGATTTGACTTTACTTAACTAGGATAAGTGGCACGGAAAACGGACGGATGGAAATGAATTATTGAAATAGACCACAACAATTTATTTTGTAGAGAAAATAACCTGCACAAACAAACAGTTAAGAGCACACGGTGCCATTCAAGCTAGGCCACTGCACAATCGCTGTGATCACGAAAAGTAGCTTAACTGCCAAAAAACTATTTGATGTTGCAATAGTGACGCTATAGAGAAATGTAGTTACACTAGTAGTGTCGTGAGTGTCCCTGCTGTTTTTGGTTGTAAGCATAATGTTACGTCAGCAGTGCATGGCCCAAGAGCTATCGCGTTTGTTTTAAGAGATGAAAACTGTAAATCTTCATGCAACCAATTGCTAGCCTCGCGATACCCGGTCCACAGTCCTAAAACCGATGTATCTAAGGATTCCTGGCGGATTTTTTTTATCGATTATGAGTCTGCTACCGATACAGTCGTATCTCTCAGATTTACGAACGGATATCCGGCCGCATTGGTTTATCGTTCCCAACAATACTGTCTTCATGTGTAAAAATCATTTTATTGTCTTTAAGGGTGCTCACCCAATTGCTCTGCGCAGTGTAGGCTGAGGCTCGGAGCGCCTCAGACGCTAAACATCGTGAAAGCCTCCTTTGCACAATATAATCTTATTTTAAGTGTTGTATTGAGGCGACTGGTCATTATTTTTAACAAAGTTAAAACACTTTGGTTCGCCACCATTGGGCACAAGCACGTCTTCATGTACGTTCTTCTTCGTTGGTTTTTGCCACTTCTTCGGGGTCGGCGGACTAGGCATTGAAACCGGAAACCGAAATTTTTTAATTTGAACAAATCCAGGAGAACCGGAACGCTAGTCCCGGTTCCAAACGGTTCTCGATGCCCAACCCTATTCTTAATGTTGCACAGGTGACAAGCGCCACCAAGTCGAATATGCATGTATTAAAAATCTATGTAATATACACGTATTATACTGACCACAGTCCCTCTGCAACTCCTGCACATAGAAGGGCACTGCCCAGGCCCTGGATGAAGTTCAATAAGGACAGGATGGCAGCATACACATAGAAACTCTTCTTAGCTGCATATAAGAAATGAAACAAAAGTTGATGAAAAGTGTCCTCTGTCAATTGAATGACTGTTGTCGTACTAGAGCAGCTCCAATTACCGGAGACAAATTCCTTGTGTGTTTTTTGGACATACTTGGCAAATAACGATGATTCTGATTCTGATACACACTGTTACTGCCACAGTACTGCCCTTTCTTCAGTTCTATGTACTACTTGCACCAGCTCACGGAAGCACTTTGCAATCCAACGTATTATTCCATTACATATTATGCAATTACATATTATTATTACATATTCTTACAAAATACATAACACTTGTGAATTTAATGCTCAGGATTGCAGGGGATTCATGTAGAAATAATTTATCTAAATATATATTGTTTAGTCTGATCTCCCGGTCCTGTAAACAGAGCAGTAAGCCAACTGGATACTAGTTTGCCCATCACTGGCATACGAGACAATGCTTCCCGGGGCTGGTCCACGTAGTCCATTCCTTGTTTTTTTCGAACTTACATGGCAGAGATATCCTCTCCCTCACTGGAGTTTTAGGCAAGATCACAATCAGAGAGTACACCTAGGAAAGACATTACCAGATAAGTGTTAGACGTGGGGTGATGAGTAATGTTTATACTGTATGTATTTTTTCCTTCTGTTTCTACTGATTACTAACCAAGAAGAAGAAGCAGGAGCTGGCCAACCAGAAGTGTCGCCCTCCATGTCCGTAGATGTTGAAGTCCTCAGCGGACAGGTGACTGTCCGGGTATAGGATCTCTAAAGTGCCCTACAGTGGATACATTTTTAAATACATTTGATGGGAGGAAAAGCTAAATTATGCTATCATTAGATATCAGAACCTCTAAGGTCGAGTGCCCTTAAGGTTGTACAATTCAGAATCTGACAAACGTCAAAGTCACACATTGCTTCATAATCAGAACTGCTGTTGGGTAAGATGTTAGCATACCTCACAGCTAAGTGAGCATTGCGGGATTACTTTACATTTGGCTTTTTCTTTGTCTTTTTTTTCCACACAGAACCAGAATCAACAAAGGGTGTCAAGAAAGAAAAGTTAAGTGGAGGAAGCATGCTCACATATATAGCATTGGATTACAGTGGTTAACTTATTTTTACACTTGTGACAGACATCTGAAACTCAACTTCAAACAACTTCACATCAATAGCGGCTCTGTCAGTCACCATTAATGTGAAGTGCTAAAACGGGGCCGGCCACATACGGAATGCTGTGCTCTTCAATCGGGCCTGCAATATTTGTTGCATTAATTTATCAATTTGTTCTGAAAATTGGGTAATTAAAATGTATTATTTTTTAATTAATGCATTTCATAATAGGTATAGTTATTGTAAATACAATTAAGTCAACAATTATACTTTTTATTATTAAAAAATGAATTATAATGAACTGAAACTAAACATGAGATTGAATCAATATTTTACAGATGTTTTTTTTTTTTTACTACATCTATGAATGACCAGGCTCATCTGAGGCCCTTTAGCACAAATGTTGACCCACACCTGCTTTAGTCAGTATTTGATCCTTTTTACACTTTACCGTGAAACACATCTTGTAACAAGTGTATTATTGTTAAGAGAGGTCGATAAAAAAATTTGTATTTTAAATGTTCTAATTTTTAGATGTTCCACTGAAAATTGTATATATATTATATGATGATGTCAGTGTTTGTCATCTGAAATTACCTGTGTGATGGAATATGCCAGTGCAAGCACAGCAGTGATAGCCAGCACCCGCTTTATACTTGAATTACTCTCCAGGTGACCTAATAAACGCAAAATGAGTCACAAGAAACGGAAAATTACATTTTAGCATTTGTAATGAAGAAAGCCCCCACCACAATGGTGTCTAAAAAAATAAAATATGTAAAATGCAATGTGAAAATATTGACCAAACTAACCAAAAGCCAGTCCCAGAATGACAACACTGAGTTCAATGGCCAGTAAGAAGAAGCGGGTGATTTCCCATAATACCTATGAAAAAAGAGAAAGGCAACAGAGATCAGGGGAATCCACTGTGGTAAAACAACTATGTTCTCACTGACAAAGAACAGTATAACAGTACAGCTGAACTCATATTCTTAAGCGTTACCTAACCCTTTGTTTTTTAGTGAAACAATTTCAGTGTGTCCATCTGTGTACATAGATACAGTAGATATCTGGTATGTGAACAATGTTACCATATCTTTTCTCTTTTATGCAGCAGCCTTGCGAAGTAATGCTGATGCTCAGATCAGGCCCTCTGGCCAATATTCCTTAAAAGAAGCGAATGTGTATAATGTGGCAGCTGCTGAAAAATTTTACACGATCCACCACCATCGCTGTGTCGGCTCAGAAAAAAAAATGTTGCAATGTTCAACTCAAACTCATCGCTATTTATAGAACAATATTGGTCAAAAAAATTCTAGATTAACACTGACAGAATTTTTTTTTCAATTTATTTACTTAACTGTTGAGAGCACCAGGCATTAGTTATGATTATGGAATTCAAAGGATTTTTTTTCATGACAAATTGTTTCTATAATAACGAGATACATATTTATTAAATGTTTTTGTAAGTAATGATACTTCATCGAAATAATTTACATGATTGTAATAAATATTGTAATAATTTGTGCCTGCGTGGGTTTTCACCGGGCACTCCGGTTTCCTCCCACATCCCAAAAACATGCATGGTAGGTTAATTGACAACTCTAAATTGCCCGTAGGTGTGAACGTGAGTGCGAATGGTTGTTTGTTTGTATGTGCCCTGCGATTGGCTGGCAACCAGTTCAGGGTGTGCCCCGCCTCCTGCCCGATGATAGCTGGGAAAGGCTCCAGCATGCCCGCGACCCTAGTGAGGAGAAGCGGCTCAGAAAATGGATGGATGGATGGATACTCTACTGCAGTCACAAATCAGATTAGGGATACGAGATTTACCATAATTTCTCGTGTATAATGCGCACCCATGTATAATAAGCACCCCCAAAGTTGACCTCAAAATTCTGGAAAACCCTTCTACCTATGTATAATGCACTTTTACAATGCATGATTTTGCTTCTACCCATATGATCGAAACATGAAGTATTATGTGTATTTTGTTATTTTTTTTCAAATAATTATTCTGAAGTTAAGCACTTTATTTGAACATGTCATCCTTTTTTAATTTACTTGCTCTTATTTTGAAATTAACAGCCCTAATTTTATTTAGTAAATTAGAAAACACACAGTTGTGCTCATATGTTTGATTACTCAGGCAGAATTTGTAAGATGGGCACAATTCTTTCAAGAAAACATGGAAGGACCAGGCGAAACATTTAATTTTATTTGAATGGGATTCAAATTAAGCATTTCAGAAAAGCATTATCATTAAACAAAACAACCATAAAGAAATTAATAATGGCTGTTGTTCAGTCAGTCATATTTAAAAAAAAAAAAACAGTATTTTGCCAGGGTATGCAAATTTATGAGCATAACTGTACATATATGCAGTCATACGTAACCCTGTCATATTGGAATGAAAGTGTAGGCTACACTTGTTTTTTTTTTTTTATAACTACTAGGTGGTGGTGGAATGGCATTTTGGAATGAACGTGTACAGCTTTTTCATAACCACGAGATGGTGGCATACATTTAAAAATGTGAAAGGTTTTTTTCCATTTGCCCCTATAGCTATATATAATGCGCAGTATTGACTCTTGGCAATTTTTATGGGGGAAAAAGGCGGATTATACACGAGAAATTACAGTAATTGGGGGTCTTTATTTGTGGGCATTATTATTATTATTATTTTTATTTTTTATTTTTTTTCCACAAATGACGATACTAAATTAAAACAATATGAAATAGCACATATGTAATCTAATCATACATGGAATAAATTCACTCTAAAAACTTTCTCAGTGGTTGGAACTTTGTGTTCCAACCACTGAGAACTTCAGCTTTACAGATGCCACCAGTCTGCTGTGGCATAGATGCTTACTGCACAACATGGGTCTATCATCCATCCATCCATCCATTTTCTGAGCCGCTTCTCCTCACTAGGGTCGCGGGCGTGCTGGAGCCTATCCCAGCTGTCATCGGGCAGGAGGCGGGGTACACCCTGAACTGGTTGCCAGCCAATCGCAGGGCACATAGAAACAAACAACCATTCGCACTCACAGTCATGCCTACGGGCAATTTAGAGTCTCCAATTAATGCATGTTTTTGGGATGTGGGAGGAAACCGGAGTGGCCGGAGAATGGGTCTATCAGTCAAAGTAAAAGTAATTTCAGCTACCAAGTGGCACTACATATTTTTCACGAGGGAAATGAAGGAGACGTGAAGCAGACAAAAGCAATATCTTTTTGACTGGCAACTATTTGCGGAAATACGTTATTTTATTTTCCCCTCCTTACCTTGTCGATGATGGTAGCAGAGCTGGATGCACTAACAGTCATTGATACAATGGCCCGGGTGATTCCGACTGCTGCTACAACAAATACCTGAAACATACACAACAACTTGTTAGAAAACCGGAAACATGCTGATAGTAAGCAAAGAACAATGTGCTGTAGAATAATAAGCATCACGTGACCTTTTAAGCCATTAAAAGGTATAGGTCTTGTCCTTCATGCAGTATTATACGCTAAGAAGAACATGGATATAATGGATATAATGGATATAATATCTATGAATAATGGATATTATAATAAATGGATATAATATAATGGATATAATATCTATGAATATAATGAATGACAGCAGCCAATGTAAAATAATTTCACTTGCTTGATTAATTTTACGATCAGATCCAGCCTTCTATGGACTAATAAAATATAAAGCACATTTACCGTTTAAGCAATAAAGAGAGTGTGGTGAACAAAGTACAGCGGACTCCAAAATCAAACACGCAAGTTGTGTTGTTCTTGTGTAATGATAGATGAGATGTGTAAGGATAGTCACAGAACCATACATGGAGCTTACTGTGACATAAGAAAGGGTCTGGCTGCTCATTGAAGTGTAAGCAATAAAATTTGACATAAATTAATAAAGACAAATCAATTTTACCATCAGATGCTAACAGATGGCACCTAGCAGAAAGCAGAAAGACCAGAGAAGCTAACCGTTTCCTGTTCCTTCTCTGCTATGTGTACCATGCATCTTCAAATGGTGAGTGGTTTCATTTTATCTTGGTTTCTATTTGAGGTGGGCGATTATGGAAAAAGTAATGATCACGATTATTTTGATTGCTATTGAAATGACAATTATTCATTGATTTCAAAACTTAGTATTTATTTAACTACCAAAATACAACTTTAAATATAACTTCATAGAACAGCCAGAAAATAAATGAGTAACAAGTAATATAATAATATGTAGGCTTTACACGATCAGGATTGTTGAGGCCGATCACTGATCAGCAAGTTTAAAAAAACGATAACCGATCACTGATCCGATCACAAAATGGAGGAATGTGTCTATTTAAATGACCTGTTCATTTACTGTACATACTTGTGTACTTAATTGCTCAAAAAATTATTTTTAAAATAATGTATCTTTGTTCCTCTATTTTTGCCAGTGAGGCATAGTGACAGACGGAACAAATGAATTTTTTACATTTTTCAATTTTAAAATATGCTCCTTGGCTCCATAAAGGTTGGAAATCACTGCTGTAGTCAGATCGTGTATTCTAATCAGTCAGGTCAAACCAACATTACATGACAGAAATAATGGGTGCTAACTTACTGTAATTAAATTACTTTATTTTTAATTAAATTACTTCACCCACACCGAAACTTTAGAGCATGATTCGACAGAACGGCGGCATGTTTATTTCCAACCGTTCGTGGTACCGACGCTGTCCATCCAACCCAACTGACCTTTAGGGGATCTGCAGAGAAGAATGGGAGAAAACGCCCCAAAATAGGTGTGCCAAGCTCATAGAGACATACCCAAGAAGACTTGAGGCTGTGATTGCTGGCAAAAGTGCTTCAACAAAATATTAAGCCAAGGGTGTGAATACTTATGTACCTATTATGTTTGACTCTTTCCTTTTTTATAAATTTACACAAATATCTGAACATATGTTTTTACTTTGTCATTATAAGATATTTTATGTAGATTTTTTTTAAAGAAAACTAGACTCAAATCAGTTTTAGAATAAGTCTGTAACTTAGCAAAATGTGGAAAAAGTGAAGGGGTGTGAATACTTTCTGGTGGCACTGTATATGTCCATGTCTGTCTGTATGTGTTACTACAACATTTGTGTGTAAATATTCGTTATTTCAAGGTAAATCACTCCCATGATCTAATGCTAATGTTAGCTAGCCCGTCAATAGGGTTTTCCACTGACTGATAGCATAAGCTGGCAATTTCTAAAATGATGCGCGTCGTATTTAAATAGTCAATGTGAGTAATTATTTTTGTTGTGCGTTTAATTTTACAGTAAACGCCAACTGGAGTGTCCATAAACAGCTGAAAGCACGTTCAGGGAAGGCTGAAGAACATGCGTCACACGCTTGCTACAAGCAACGCGGGGTGCGTTTGCAACAGAGAAACATATACAAAACGCGCCGCTCCACATTAATCATTTTTCTTCAATTATAACATTTGTTATGATCGTTAGAAGCCAAAATTTAAAATACGATGACATTTCGAGTAATCGCGCACCCCTAGTTTCTATCATTAAATTTTCAACCGCTTGTCCTCATTAGGGTTGCAGGTGAGCTGGAGCCTATCCCAGCTGATTTTGGGTAAGAGGCGGGGTCGGGTCGCTAGCTATACGCAGGGTACATACAGTATACAAACAACCATTCACACCTATGGACAGCTTATAGTCTTCAATTCACCTAAAAAAGCATTTGGGAGGAAGCATGAGTACCCAGAGGAAGCATGAGTACCCAGAGCAAACCAACCTAAGCACAGGGAAAACACGCAGTCTGAACTTCAGAACAGTGCCTGATTTAAGTTTCATTTGGTGTTATTATACTTATCCTACAGTTAAGAATGTTAAAAGGTTTACAAAAACAATGCCTTACAGGGGTCCTCGGTTTACACCAGGCCCGACATACCACATTTCGAGGTTATGGCGTAAGAACATGGCGTCACATGGCACAAGAAGGCACGCTCAGTTTCTGCCATACTTACCGTTTTTCATTAGATTTTTTTATATTTTGGGCCTAAAAATGTTTTTCATACAAGTATTTCCTGTAATTATGACATTTTCAGAGCTGCCAACCTATAGAAATTCACTTCGGGAACAATTTGTCAAGATTTGTCTGAATTTTCATATTTTCAGTTTTGTTGAGAACATTACCACGGGAGAGTTATTGCAGTATATTATGTAATAGGATAAAAATAATTCCGCATAATGTTCAATTGCACAACGTAATCACTATTCTATAATCGTAATTGTCCATAAATTATGGCTTCAATATTTGTTATTTTGTTTTTATTGCATCAACCTTGTATTGGCGGACGCAGATAGAGTTCCATCATAAGCGGCTCAGAAAAAGGATGGATGGAGAGTAAATATAAAAAGAAAATTCAAAAATGAATTTTCTGAAATAAATCCAAATGTAGTGCAATAGTAAAAGCACTGAGTTCTCAGAAAATGAGGAGCTACTTCTTTTTTGATTTGTGAAGTAACGTCACAGCGGAAACGAGCTGATGTTGGCCATGCTAGTTAGCCATGTTATCTACCTCGGTAGCAAGTTTTCTGTTTATTTCGCCAAATGTAGACACGTTAACTCTTGTAACTGGATGGAAATATTCATTTCAAGACAGCGATTTTTAAAATAAATTAAAAATACATTGACTCTGTTAAAGAGTGATGGGTGGCAAGCTCGTAAACGTGATATACTATTAAAAGCATTGGCTCCTTGAGCAGACACTCTTTGCAAGCACCTTTTCTCGTATCCTTCCTCTACAAAGCCATGGTACGCAAAATTCCCAAAAGAGCTGACTTCTTCGACAAAGGGAAAAATCGGAGGACTCATTGACTGCTCACATCAACAATCGGGGGTATTTGAGGTCATGTCACCTTTCCTGCACCAACGACAAAAAATACAGCTCGTATGGCTGATGGAAAGTTTTAGTGGTTTTGAACCGCAACATTTTAATACCGCAGTATACCTTGAAACCCGTATTTGGCCAAAATATATTAGGAACTGAACTGTATCATAAGCCAAGGACACCCTGTACAGTTGCATTTGTTGTACAAATGCTGCGTTTTGAGTCCTACCAGTAGGTAAAAGGTGATAAAGATGGGGCTGGATGTGATCCGAATCTTTGCCCTGGCTGAAGGCAGCTTCCACATCAGGAAAACAAAGAAGGCCACATTAGGTATGAGGAGAAGAATGTCCCAGAAACGAACCCTAGAAAGGCAAGCATGAAGACCATTAGCACCATCAGTGTCTGGATTTGTTTTCTCTTTGGCGGTCACTTGATTACCTGGAGTCACCAACATCCTCATACAGAATTTGTAAACACTTGTGAGGCTTGCTGATGTTGGCTTCGGAATCAGGTAGCCAGGTGGAAAATGTCGACATATTCTCCGGTGGTGTAGACGTGACACTGCCATTGTATTGAGCAAACCTAACCACAGCCGTGGCTAGCATGGTTTTACGCCTGGTAACAAATTATAGAGCCCCAACACAATGTTTAGCAAGCCAGATATTCTATTTCTCGGAAGAATTAAACATTTGTTAAGAGAAACATTTGTTAATACGTCACAGCAATCCACACATACCAAACGTTCTATCATTTAGACAGTTTCACACTTTCTGCGTGTTGTAACAGGCAGGCACCTGCTCTCACAGGGTCTGCTTTAAAACAAACATTATGTAACAACCTAGTGTCCATGTGAGGGTTGGAACTAAGAGAAATTTGGCAGTAGTGGGACTCTGGTGTGTATCATTTATGTCAACGTGTATGAATTATACTAGAGTAAACAAACCACACGACGACTTCCTCAAGAGCTCTGCCGATGTAAACGCCCCGTAATGTTGATAAAAATGAGCAAAAACTCCCAAAATTAATCTTCACTCCCTTCGCAAAGTTTTACAACGATACTTAAGAGACGTGTTTTCAGACAATATTAACTGTTAGCCGATGCTACTAGCTAGCGTGTAAGCCAGCGTTGGTGTACTGTGTAAAGTGGCTAACATGCAGCCCTTTACAACAGTCATTACATAGCCATAAACACGAAGGTTTAAATACTGGATGTTACTGGTGTATCTACATGTTTCGTTAGTACCGAAACAAAAGTGAAAACAATAAAAACGCAACGACGCTAATCCTGCGAAATACGCTGTTTTACCTTTTCAGAAGACTCGGGTTCCTTTGTATAATTCCTGCAAACGCTGTGGGAAAATCATTTAGCGCATGATTCACATGCTGCCCTATAAACGAGACAGCTCGCTCAACTATTGGATATATCTGGACATGTTTTTTTGTTTGTTTTTCTGGCGAGTTCCGTGGATAATATTCACCGATGGTCAACTGACATTTTGCAATCTCGCGGAGCACATCTCGCGAGATTAGAACATGACGTATGCGCCAGCGCGGTTAGTCATTAATGAGCTAAAGAAAACTTAAAACATATATTTAAGTTTCTTTTTACAATAAAACAATCGTTCATTGTCATGTTGGAATTGTAATAGTTAATTTAATTACCATTCACTAACCAGTTATTTAATTAAGAATGTTAAGTGTTCATGTCAAAAATTGTTTGATGATTTCTTGTTTTCATCCATTCATCCATTTTCTGTACTGCTTCTCCTCACTAGGGTCGCGGGCGTGCTGGAGCCCATCCCAGCTATCTTCGGGCGGGAGGCGGGGTACACCCTGAACTGGACGCCAGCCAATCACAGGGCACATACAAACAAAAACCATTCACACCTACGGGCAATTTAAGAGTCGTCAATCAACCTACCACGTATGTTTTTGGGATGTGGGAGGAAACCGGAGTGCCCGGAGAAAACCCACCAAAGCACGGGGAGAACATGCAAACTCCACACAGGCGGAGATACTGTGAGGCAGATGTGCTAACCAGTCGTCCACCGTGCCGGCTTAATCAGAATCAGAATCAGAATCAGAATCATCTTTATTTGCCAAGTATGTCCAAAACACACAAGGAATTTGTCTCCGGTAGTTGGAGCCGCTCTAGTACAACAGACAGTCAATTTACAGAACACTTTGGAGACATAAAGACATTGACAAAAAACAATTGTGCAAAAAGATGCAGAGTCCTCTAGCACTTAGAGCAGTTCGAATGACTAATATCGCAATAGTCCGGTGCAATGACCATTGTGCAAAGGGCGCTGAGACTTCAAGGAGTGTATGGGGTTTAAAGTGACGAGTAGTGCGATAATCTGGGACAATGGTTGTGCAAATGTTACGGATACTCCTCAATCAGTGTGCAAATGGAGCAGATGCTACTCTGGCATGAGTGGCCAGTATATGCAAATAGTGCAGCATGGCGAGACAACTACAGCGAGTGCACGAGTAATACATAATTTGCCCCACAGAAATATGACAACGAACTCAAGTCAAAAAATTGCCAGCTTGTTGTAATGGAATTGTAGGTTAGCTGTTTAAGAAGTTGATTGCAAGAGGGAAGAAGCTGTTGGAATGTCTACTACTTCTAGTTTGCATTGATCGGTAGCGCCTACCTGAGGGAAGGAGCTGGAAGAGCTGGTGACCGGGGTGGGGAGGGTCCGAGAGGATTTTGCACGCCCTTGTCTTAGTTCTGGCAGCGTGCAAGTCCTCAAGGGTGGGTAGGGGGGTACCGACAATCCTTTCAGCAGTTTTGATTGTCCGTTGCAGTCGGAGTTTGTCCTTTTTTGTAGCAGCACCAAACCAGACTGTGATGGAAGAACACAGGACTGATTCGATGACCGCTGTGTAGAACTGTCTCAGCAGCTCCGGTGGCAGGCCGTGCTTTCTCAGAAGCCGCAGGAAGTACATCCTCTGCTGGGCCTTTTTGAGGACGGAGTTGATGTTGGTCGCCCACTTCAGGTCCTGGGAGATTGTAATTCCCAGGAACTTGAAGGTCTCGACGGTTGACACAAGGCAGCTGGACAACGTGAGGGGCAGCTGTGGCGAAGGATGCCTCCTGAAGTCCACGATCATCTCTACAGTCTTGAGCGTGTTCAGCTCCAGGTTGTGTCGGCCGCACCACAGCTCCAGCCGCTCCGCTTCCTGTCGATATGCAGACTCGTCACCGTCCTTGATGCGGCCGATGACAGTGGTGTCATCTGCAAACTTCAGGAGTTTGACAGTCGGGTTCGCTGAGGTGCAGTCGTTTGTGCAGAGAGAGAAGAGCAGCGGAGAGAGGACACAACCTTGGGGCGCCCCAGTGCTGATGCTGCGCGTGGATGAGGTGGCCTCCCCCAGCCTGACCTGCTGTGTCCTGCCCGTCATAGAGCTGTAAATCCACTGGCAGATGGCAGGTGAGACGCTGAGCTGGAGAAGCTTGGATGAAAGGAGTTCAGGGATGATGGTGTTGAACGCTGAGCTGAAGTCCACGAACAGGATCCTCGCGTAGGTCCCTGCACTGTCGAGGTGTTCTAGGATGAAGTGCAGTCCCATGTTGACTGCATCATCCGCAGATCTGTTCGCTTGGTAGGCAAACTGCAGGGGGTCCAGCAGGGGACCTGTGACACTCTTGAGGTGGTCCAGCACGAGACGTTCAAAGGACTTCATGACCACAGATGTCAAAGCGACAGGCCTGTAGTCATTCAGACCCGAGATTGCAGGTTTCTTGGGGACTGGAATGATGGTGGAGCGTTTGAAACAGGATGGAACTTCGCACATTTCCAGAGATCTGTTGAAGATCTGAGTGAAGACTGGAGCGAGCTGGTCCGCGCAGACTTTGAGGCAGGATGGGGACACGTGGTCCGGGGCTGCCGCTTTGTTAATCTTTTGTTGTTTGAAGATGCGTCTCACATCCTGTTCATGGATGGTTAACGCAGAAGTCAGAGGTGTGATTGTGGTCGGGGGTGCGGCCGGATGGGTGTGTGGTGTGAAACTGTCCTTTTCAAATCTGCAGTAGAAGTTATTCAAGTCGTTGGCTAGTGTGCTATTGTTCTCAGCTTGGGGGGATCGTCGCTTGTAATTAGTCAGCGATTGGAATGCATGCCAGACTGATTTAGAGTCGTTTGCGCTAAACTATTTTCCAACTTTGCTGTATAGATCCTCTTTCCAATGTTAATTTCTTTAGTCAGCTGGTTTCTAGCTCGATTATACAGGGCCCTGTCCCCGCTCTGATATGCGTCCTCCTTAGCTTGGCGAAGCTGCTTAAGTTTAGCAGTGAACCACGGCTTATTGTTGTTGAATGTGCGAAATTATTTTGTTGGTACACAAACCTCTTCACAGAAACTGATATAGGATGTGACAGTGTCCGTATATTCATCCAGGCTGCCAGCTGAATTTTCAAAGACACTCCAGTCTGTGCAGTCTAAACAGCTTTAAAGTTCCATCTTGGCTTCATTGGTCCACTTTTTGACTGTTTTCACTGTAGGCTTCGCACATTTAAGTTCTTGCCTGTACGTCGGTATTAAGTGAATTAAGCAGTGATCAGACGAGCCCAGGGCTGCACGAGGTATAGCACGGTATGCGTTTTTTACCGTAGTGTAGCAGTGGTCTAAAGTATTATTTTCCCTGGTAGGACAGAAGATGTGCTGCTTGTATTTAGGGAGTTCGTGGTTTAGTTTAGCTTTGTTAAAGTCCCCAAGAATAATGAGGGGTGAGTCGGGGTGTTTTTTTTCAATTTCGTTGACTTGATCGGCGAGCGTTAGCAATGCGGCGTTCGTGTTAGCTTGAGGCGTTTATATAGACTCCAGCCAGTATGAATGATGCGAACTCACGTGGCGAGTAGAATGGTTTACAGTTTAAGAATAGCGACTCCAAATGCGGGCTGCAGTGTGTGCTGAGCACCGTGACGTCCGTACACCATTTTTCGTTGATATAGAGGCATATCCCGCCGCCCTTTGTTTTCCCCGATGATTCCATGTCGCGGTCCGCTCGATGAATGTGGAAGCCGGGGAGCATGACGCCGCCATCGGGTACAGCGTCGCAAAGCCAGGTCTCCGTTAAATAAATATATAAGCAAAATATTTTTAATTACAAGTGACATTGTCAATTTTTTATTGAATTATTTACAATAGAAATGTAATACTAAATGTACATGTACGATTTTATATCTTACTGTTTCTTTTAATTTTATTTACAAAAACAAATTACAAAATGTCATTCAATAAAATACGTTAAATTTACAGTATATGTAAAATTGTGTGGCACTATTTTTGATTTTATTATATATAATAAATAAATTAACAAATTATTTAATTAGATAAATGAATTTAAAAAAAACAATGTAACCAATTTTAGGAAACAACAGCTAAATTAATGCAAAAAAAAATTTCAGACAGTTAATAATGTAAACGTTTGGTGGGCTGGATCAAAGCATGGAGCGCAATGTATGTGGCCCCCGGGCAATGCTTTGCCCACCCCTGCTTCATACAGTTAAATGATATTCGTGACACTTAAACATTTATACTTTTTTATTGACATATATGACATTTCCGCACAAAGCAACATATTTTAAGCAATAGCAGCCAATTTTTTGTTACCCGAGTTAAAAGCGCCTGATCATTTGCCAACTTAACCCACAATAATGCGCATATTGTTTAAGTACATACGTGCCGACTGGCCAGGTTATTTCATACAGTATTTTAAAGACACTAACAGAAAACAATTATTATAATAATTAAATTGTCCCACAAAGAACCAATAATGTTTAGTGATTATTATTTTATTTAGTTGAATACCAGGCTGTCGTGTAGAACTGCAATGGATCATACTGAGAGCTGTTTCGAATACAATATTATCTCGTTTAGCGACACAAGTGTGGAAATATAGACAAAGCTATCAGTATGATGCAGTGCAGTTCGACATCACAGCAAACTACAACCACACTAAAAGTGCATACCATTAAATTAATATCTTTCTGACAGTGTCAAACAAAAGTCAGCATAATGTTTTTTTTTCTCGATTTCATATGCTTTGTAGAGGTGTACAGGTGGGGTGATGCATGGGGACAAATTGCACAGAGTTGACAGCACCTCACATATTTTACAGCTATTTTTCTTTACCTTCGCTTTTAGTGAGAATATCTCTTCACAATCATCCAATGTTCTATTGGACTTGTTCTCATGAAGGTCACAGCTGACTAGGTGTAAGGTGGGGGGTACACCCTGAACTGCTCGCCAGCCAATATCAGAGCGCACATAAACAACCATTTACACTCGCTTACATTCTTGGTCTTCAATTAACCTAACATGCATGTTTTTTGAATATGGGAGGAAGCCACAGTAGCCGGAGAAAACCCACACAAGCACGGGGAGAACATGCAAACTCTAATTTGAACCCCAAAGCCTCAGAACTGTGAAGCAAATGTGCTAAATACTAGGGTACTGTGCTGCTGGTGTAAATAGTGTTGGCTTAACTCATTGCAATTACTGGGCATTGTCATTTGCTGCTCCCTTGTTACCACTGAAGGGGACATATTTTGCCACACCAACTTTTTCAAGTATTTAGGAGGTAATATTGTCTCTATTGTGCCTCAGTAAACATGTGAAATAAGAATTAAAACACGTGTGCTCTCACAAGTGGGTTTACACAGAGGCAACCAATTAGAATAAAGGAAGCGGTCTTAAGACAAATATTTACAAAGCGGATACAAAACTGGGTCAAACAGAAGTAGCTGTCAGAGGGGCCTTTTCTGGAAGTATGACAATGATTAAATGAAACTGACACTTTTATACGAAGTCCATATAAGAAAATCACTCTATAGAGGTCTAAATAGCCAAAATACATCCATCCATCCATTTTCTGAGCCGCTTCTCCTCACTAGGGTCGCGGGCGTGCTGGAGCCTATCCCAGCTGTCATCGGGCAGGAGGCGGGGTACACCCTGAACTGGTTGCCGGCCAATCGCAGGGCACAGAGAAAGAAACAACCATTCGCACTCACAGTCATGCCTACGGGTAATTTAGAGTCTCCAATTAATGCATGTTTTTGGGACGTGGGAGGAAACCGGAGTGCCCGGAGAAAACCCACGCAGGCACGGGGAGAACATGCAAACTCCACACAGGCGGGGCCGGGGATTGAACCCGGGTCCTCAGAACTGTGAGGCTGACGCTCTAACCAGTCTTCCACCGTGCCACCCCCAAAATACAGCACCTTTAAATAATTGTACTATGCCTGCATCTCATGATGAATAATTAACTTTGGAAGTCGTACACAGGTTTGAATGTGAGTACAATGTTTGTTTGTGTACCTGTGCCTCTTTCCCAAAGTCAGCTGGGATAGGCTCCAGTTCATCAGCACCCCACATGAGGACAAGCGCTATAGAAAATGGACGGATTGAATAGTACCAGTGTACCTAATGATGTGGCTGGTCTTGACTATGCAGTGCACATTTTGTCACAAAGAAAAATGAAAGCAATCTTCTGAGAAAAGTACAGTATATGAGATGTAGATTTCATCGGAATAAGGACATCTCGACCTGAGAACACCATTAAGTGTATCTTTCCAAAATGCAGTGGTGAGCTGTCAGCGCCAGCAAGGCCTGTCTATTGGACTAAACCTTATCAGAAGCACTGACCTCCATTTACAGCCTAAATTCTAATATGAGTTCCATGAAATTCCAATAGTCTTTTCTCTTCATTTCGAAGCAGTTCTCTTGACACTTGCACTGCTGTATACAGTATGTGTAAGTGGACGTTAGAGTTTGCCCAATCAGATTTCAGCCTCTATGTGCTGCCATGTCAATCTAATCAGCCCAAACACTTCAGAATTAGTAGCACGGGCCGATGTATGGTAAATTAAACTACATTATCAACGGGACTGTTTCTTTAACCAATCAGATTTCAGATTCTTCTTACACAATAATGTCAGCATTTTGGATCTCCATCAGCACTTGCTAACGCCTTTGCAATTCTTCCTGTACTCCTCATCCACCATTGTCACCTTTCCTCTGTAATACACCACGTTGCCGTTGTATTGCATTTTTGTATAATATTGACAGTTTCTATAATAGCTTCAATAGTGGTACTAAGAGGTGGATTATGCCAGGTAAGCCCACATACCAAATGCAAGAGATGCGACGACCAAAAGGTATTATGAAAAGATGGTGACACATGCTTTAGGGTGCCCTGAGATCATTCTATAAGCCAGGTGCACAGGCTCAATCAAGTTAGCTTCAAATGTGTAAAGGAGTGTCTTTCCGCAGGTGGGGCTGATGTTGTAAAAGCTCAATGTGTGGCTGATGAAGCTCAGCCTGATCTCGATCCTGCACGACACCATGGTCCTCTTGAGCGGCACGCCGCGACCCCGGTCGAAGGCTGTCAACAAGTTGTCGAACCACATCAGGCACCAGGAGCTTCGGTTGCTTTCCAGCGCCGAGGAAATCCCGCTACGCTCCAGCGTCCCGCTGCAGCACAAGCCCACAATCCACGGAGAGCCGTCAAGCTCCACCTCCAAGCGGTGGTCGCCTTCCGAGAAGCTCTGGGAGCTAAGGACCTGGAAGAAGCTGGTGAATCTTTGGGGAGAAGGCGGGTATGGCTGCTTGACAGAGCTGAATGTCACAGTCTTCAAGTCCTCCGAGAGGATGAGGTTAGCAGGAGCTGTCCCGATGTCAAACGTCACCTCAGACGGGTTGAGGGCATTGCGAAGCAAGTGATGAATGGCACCGAGACTTTTCCTGAGCTCGCCCTTCATGTGCTCCAACTTGGAAATAACTTGAAGCGGGTTGACTTTTGATTCAACACATTCCTCAGCTTCTCCGATGGCTTTTCCCATCATCTCCGTAATGCGTGGTTGCAGGTCTTGAAGGTCTTTGGCAAACGTGGCCTCATCTCCCTCCATCAGGAGAGACTCTGCTCTGAGCAGAACTTGTCTCAGCTGCTTGGTGAGACCGGCGGCCTGACTGACCCTGTGGCTCACGCTGGCCTCGCCCGGAGAGAGCTCTTCATCCAGCAGCTGCAACACCTCCACGCTGTACTTCAGCACCTCATCGTTGAGCTGCCGCAGATGTTCCGACGTCTTTTCTCTCAGCAGCTCATTAGCGCCCGTCAACTCTAATTCCTGCTCCTTCTCCTTCCTCAGCACATCCTCTGCCAACTCCAACTGGAGGGCCAGGTCTGTGACTTGAGATGCCAGACGAAACTTAGTCAAAGATAACTCTTTGGATTTAAAGTGATTTCCTTCACTTACTGGGCTCTGTTTAGTTGCGTCCAAGTGGCATTTTGTTTTGCACTCATCCACAACTGCACCACATGCAGGCAGCTTGGCTTTACCCACGGCGGCTTTGTACGACTTGACAATGCTGCACATTTTGGAGCAGGTCACCACAGCTTGGCTCCCCTGGTAGCCTTCCTGGCACTCAGGGCAGCAGTGATGGTCTAGCCCTTCTCCTAGAGTTTGAATGCAGGTGTGGCAGTAGATGTGACCGCAGGGCAGAGACACAGGCTCCGAGTAGAGTTGTAAGCAGATGGGGCAGCAGAGATCTGAAGCTAAGGCCTCAACAGGATTTGTAATGACGGGGTTTGTCAGAGCAGACATGTTGTCAGACCTTGCAAGACAGACATGGAAAAGCATGATTTAACACTGTTTTTCTGATAGCCACTCCTACTCTGCTTATCTTTGTTGATACCATTTGCAGCTACTCATTGTTAGCAGGAACCTGCAGTTGAGGGGAGGGTAGTCTGTGTTGTAACTCCAGTTACAAGCCGGCCTACCGAAGCCATAAAAACAGGGATGGGCTCAAAGGCCACATTTAATGCAGTCAGATGCAGATGGGGAAAAAAAAAAGTTAGCAGATGAAAAAAAAAAAAAGTTAGCTTATGTAAAATACTTGATTTTAATAATAAAAAAATGTTTTAATTTAAAAAAATTGTAAGTTAATTTTTAACATTTAGAATGTATTTATTATTATTTAATAAAATAAAAACTGTTAAATGTACAGTCATGGAAAAAAATATCAGACTAGCTTTGTCTCTTCAGTTTCTTGTTAATTTTAATCCACTGGCACAACTAAAGATATATTTGTTTGCTTTTCGTTGAATAATTACTAACTCTATGATTTTCTTCATAAATAAAGCTGCATAATAAGCTGTAACTGGCGAATGTTACATGCTCACAAATTTGCACTCTTGCGAGAGTGCAACGATCTAAAAATGGCGGCCCCAAGGAACAAAGACACACAAAAAAATCATACTGCTCTCATATTGGATATCATTATATTGTAGATGTTAAGCGGGGTATACAAACCGATTTTTAACAACTTAATTGTTTTTTTTTTTTGGTTTCTTTTTAGAGACTCCACTTGATGAAGAAAAAAATTGAGGATGAGAGTGGAGAGATGCTCTGATTCGGATTTTGAGTGAATATTGGGTCAATATTAGTTGGAGGAAGTAGCTATATGGGTCATTTTCATATAATATGATCAATAACAGTGAAGACATATCCCACTGAATTTCATCTGAAAGTCAATTCATTTGACTGATATGACTACTTGAACTGGGCGGCAAGGTGGGCGACTGGTTAGCACATCTGCCTCACAGAGCCCGCATTCAAATCCCGGCCCTGCCTGTGTGGAGTTTGCATGTTCTCCCTCTGCCTGCGTGGGTTTTCTCCGGGTACTCCGGTTTTAGGTTAATTGAAGACTCTAAATTCCCTGTAGCTGCGAATGGTTGTTTGTTTATGTGTGCCCTGCGATTGGCTGGCGACCAGTTCAGGGTGTACCCCGCCTCTCCCCCGAAGACAGCTGGGATGGGCTCCAGCATGCCCGCGACGCTGGTGGGGATAAGCGGTGTGAAAAATGGATGGATGGATGGACTATTTGAATTATTGGCAGTTGTCTTTTCAAAGGTAATAATTGTTTCTAAGAAAATAATATTTATTAATATAAAGTGATATTTTCACAATTTTAAGGCCAAAATGTCTTCACAGTGATGTATCCCAAATGAAATCTTATGATTTCTGAAGACGCTACGCATTTTTGCCTTTAATATGCCTTCGCCATGAAAAGTAACACAAATGCCTGTCTTAAGAGTTCGTTTTTTTTTGGTTCTTTTACAAATGGTCCTTCTTTGTCACTCAAGCTCTCATTACTGTTAATGCCACTGGTGGGAGGCTCATTATGTTGTTGTAATACACCAAAGGGATCTGTGATCTGAAGTGCCAAGCTGTGGCAGCCATTTCACATTCACACCATAGAAGGCAGAAAAATAGTGTTAGTGACCTCTGACGCATGTATGAATTTGTGCATGTCATTATCGTTCTGACTGCATAAAGACAAGAGTATAATGCACTCGTATCTGCAGAGTTTAAAGTGCAACACGCAAATTGTGCATGATTGCTATGAAGCTTTACCGTTATTTACATTTGTCTTTACCATTAAGCAAGAACAGTGTTTCAACGGGCCACCAGCATTTGCTCTGTCAATGGGTTTTATCAACAAAGCTGTGGCAGAATTTAATTCGTGATCAGACTGATGTATGACGTCAGATAATCTTTAATCAATGCATTTGTAGTTGGCAAAACTAAGTTACACAATTACTTTGTCAGCTGTTCAAAGTGTAATGCAATGAAGTTTTAACACCAATCACTAAAGTTTAGCCTTTAAGTTCACTGCTGATTGTTTTATTATTGAATAAAGTTGTTCTTCATAAATAAATGTTATCATTGTTTATTTTTTTCCCATTCAAGCTTAATAAATCTTGTTGTCCGTATTACATTTGCATTGGACTGCCATGAAATTAATCTCTTTATTGGCCTATAATGTTAAACCATCAGTAACACTTGGGAAATAGGATTGGCTGGCAACCAGTTCAGGGTGTACCCCGCCTCCTGCCCGATGATAGCTGGGATAGGCTCCAGCACGCCCGTGACCCTAGTGAGGAGAAGCGGCTCGGAAAATGGATGGATGGATGGATGGACTTCAAGCATGGCTGTTGTTTCAACATGGTAGACATTTACCCATGTAAAAAGTGTCTATACCATTACCGATCGAATTGCTGTATATGAAAATGAGCCATGTAGTAGTAAATATTGAAAAGGTTTAATATTAACAGTGTCTTCCATGGGCGGTTTTTTTATATATATAATTTTTTTAAACAGATCCTCGAGAGAAGAATCACTCCGTACACACCACATGCACACTACAGGAAAATCGCTCAGTATACGTAATCAGATTTTTTGCTGACTTTTGCTCATTAAAGCTTATATTGTCGAAAGAATGGGTCAATATTAGTTGGGAGTAAGTGCTTTATGATCACTCATCAAATGAATAATAAAAATCCACCGTGTTGTGTTTCTGGGCTTGTTCATCTTGGGTTTCGTTTTCCACGGAAGCACGCAACGCCACTTTCAAATGCAAACGGACAAATCTAAAACTTCCGTTTAATTAAATCAACATTTATACAAAAACACCTCATTAGTTTAGACATTCGAAGTTGGACTTTAATGATTTCATTATATTTAAATTCGCTGGTGGTCAGTCCTTTGCCCTTCGTTCCCTTTGCTTTTCCTTTCCCAGCACCTAAGCCTCAAAAAGACTACGCAGCTCGCCCGACAGCACTGTAGTTATTTAAATCTGTTTAAATATAGAAAAAAACTAAAACTTGTCAATACTCTTACTTACTGAATGAAAGCAGTGTGGTCGCTGCGTCAGGTGTTTCTGTCAAGAGGAAATCAAGTTGTGAGGTTTGAGGAACTCTTCCCTCTGACACGCCCCCGAGAGCTCAGATTCAACTCGTTGTGCACTCTCATGTAAAAAAAAAATGATGTATAAAATTAAACAATAAATCCTAATAGTCACCGATTTATATTAAAACATCCATCCATTTTCTGAGCCGCTTCTCCTCACTAGGGTCGCGGGCGTGCTGGAGCCTATCCCAGCTGTCATCAGGCAGGAGGCGGGGTACACCCTGAACTGGTTGCCAGCCAATCGCAGGGCACATAGAAACTACCAACCATTCGCACTCTCAGTCATGCCTACGGGCAATTTAGAGTCTCCAATTAATGCATGTTTTTTGGGATGTGGGAGGAAACCGGAGTGCCCGGAGAAAACCCACGCAGGCACGGGGAGAACATGCAAACTCCACACAGGCGGGGACGGGGATTGAACCCCGCACCTCAGAACTGTGAGGCCGACGCTCTAACCAGTCGCTCACCGTGCCGTGTTTTTTTTTTAAACAGCACATTTAACCACCTCCATTGAATCCCATACTACTTTTTGTTTTCATGAAAAGTACGCCAAGAAAAAAAATGAATACATTTCATAAAACCAATCTTAGAAACCATTGCAGTTTAAATGGCTTCTTGGGTCAGAGGATAAAAAGCATCAGTCTCTCACACACACACACGTGTGTGTGTGTGTGTGTGTGTGTGTGTGTGTGTATATATATATATATATATATATGAAATGTACCATTTGTTAACTTGCTATCACAATCATTCTGTATTAAATCATTTTAAATCAATCATTTCCAGCATAACTTTACAATCCTGACAGTATGTTCAGGCTTAATGAGGAATTGTCATTCCTAAATTCTTTAGTACCTTGGCTATACTAGAAAAATTAAATCAGAAGACGGAAACGCTCAGAAAAATATAAAGTAGAATAGTAGATGCCAAAACACTTATGGTATACAACTCCACACCCATGCATGCATCTATAAAATCCTCCCAACCACACAGAATATCAATAAGGATAAGAATAAAGATCTTATTAATATTCAATATCACACTCTCATGTCTACATAACAGGAAGCTCCCATCACTGCTCTGGGCTTCAGATGGTCCCATCACAAAATAAAAAAAATAAAAAAATAAGTAGCAATAGTAGCTACAAATTTGGCATTAGCACTATTTTCGTCCCATGCTTTGAGCTGATATGTGAGACAATGTGACAGGTGCCATGCACAAATAATTGGAATGAATATCAGCACAACGAATAACATAATATATAATATATATTATTATATTATATATTTCATGAAAATTTGCATATTTACGATTAACAATGGATTGATTGTCGGCAACGTTGTATTTGAACATGAGTCAGCCTGAGTAGTGTAATTAATGCTTTATGCAGACGTGGTTCAGCTCTCACTTAATTCAGCTATCACTTAATGGAGAATGTTGCCATAAAGCATCTCAGTAACACCACAGTGAATTCCATCAAAGGTTATCTGGCATGCTGCAGAAAATGTGTTGCAACACGTTGCTGTAAATATCAAAGGTTATTTGGCATGCTGCAGAAAATGTGTTGCAACACGTTGCTGTAAATATTAAGGCAGATAATGGTTATGTATGCAGAGCATAAGGATGGTGTGTCTACAGTAGTGTGTAAAGGTCCAGTTCTGGCAGTGGCTCCTTCCAATAGGTGACGCTGCTGAACTCAGGACACAAAAAGGCAGAAGAGCTGCTCCCGCCAACCTCAGGGAAGAAATGCTCTACCAACTCACCGAGGTGGGTGTACCTGCACCACAGACAATAGCAGTGATCAGGGATGGGATGCTTCTTGGTGTTTCCTACAAATGCTGTCGAAAACAGAGAAAACCTACGAGGACTTGTTTCCTTTGGTCAACTCTTGGATAAGCTCTCCTTTAGGATTGACGGTAAATATCCTGGTGTTGAGCACCCCCACCTGCGTGTAAGCGTAAGCATCCTGCAAAACAATGGGCAATATGAAGCCTCTCCAACAAGTATTACGTATCACTTTGAAATATTCTACCATATTTACTTAATAATGGCCTCCTGTCAAATACACCAAGTGCACAAAATATTCACCAATCGTCCACTTGAATAAATAAATAACTTCGCAACCCAATATAGACACTATCTTTGTTCCCCTAGGGAAATAATAAGAGTGCCACATTTGAGGTAATTATTGCATCACACAATGCCAGAGGAGCAGACAAGGCATCTGTAAAGCTGATTTTAAAGTAGGGTTTAAATAGATTAGTGAGTAGACTCTGAAATAAAATCTGCTCAATACTTCAATTATTAATTCGATTAAAATGAGTGACGGTACAGCAACATTTTCTTCCTTTTTTGGCAGCATGGTGGACGAGTGGTTAGCACATCTGCGGTGTAAATTTGAGTGTGAATGGTTGTTTGTTTATATATGCCCTGCAATTGTGGGAATTTGGGGAAAATATATATAACATTGGTATAAAAATGCAATTTCAATTTACAAACAAAGGCCTGCCCAATAACCTGTAAATCATTCCTCTGTGTGCACTTTGTTGCCACATGTGGTGCAACGATTCATTCATTAAATTAATGTATCGATTTATATTCCTAAGATCCAACTGGATCGATCTCTGCTTGGCAAGATAGCCTTCCGGAAAAAAACACTATATATCGATTTAAATCCTTTTAAAATGTAATCTATCAATTGTATTGCTACTAAAAAATCATGCATTGGATTTACGCATGGCAGACTTTATATGGATGCATGTTTTTTTGCACTTTTAATCATAAAGAATCGATTAAGTTTTCCTGTCTGTGACGTCGCAGGGGATCATGGGAGTATTAAACAGCGTATAGTTTTTTTCTGGCACTATTGAGTTGGCCGGTCTGAGTAGCAAAACAAATCCACCATGAGCCCCTGCGTACTGATGGACAGTGCATGAAAGGAGCACAGCACAAAACAAATGCCAATATCCCCCAAAACCGAAATAGAAGTATAAACACATTTTGGTTATGCAGTAATCAACAACGATCGAGGAAGAAATGTGATGGACATGCTAAAAACATTTTGCTGACCTCGGTTGTCTACAAATTGGGCAATACAAGTAATATGAGGACTTGAAGCCACTAAGATGATGTACAATCACCTTAAACCAAGAAGCAAGCGAGGCAAACATTATTCCGGTACGTTTCATGATTTCTATCTACTTTTAGGTCTTCGCCGTGGTCGCTTTGTGTCCAGTGGTATCCAATTGATAGTTTCTGTGGTCCACCTTTTGTCAGCTCTTCGGGCAACGTGGCCAGCCCATTTCCATTTAAGGCTTTTTATTTTTTGAATGACGTCGGTAACACACGTCTGCTGTCTTATCCAACTGCATCTTTTCTTGTCGCGAATGCTTATTTTCAACATTTGCCGTTCCATGTTCCTTTGGGTTACATATTGTCTTTGTATAACTTTGGCATTCGTAGTCCAAGTTTCACTTCCGTAATTGAGGACTGGTAAAATACATTGATCGAAAACCTCTCTTTTCAAGCAAATGGGAAGATTGTTCTTGAACATAACACTAAGTCTTCCATAAGCCTGCCAGGCAAGCTTTATGTGGCGTTCAACTTCAGTGCTTGTATTTCCATCCATTGTTACAAGGTGGCCTAAATAGATGTAGTTGTCGACGGCGTCTAGGACAGAGTCCTCCTTTTTGATATATTTTTGTGGGCAGTAACGATTGAACATGACCTTCATTTTGCTTTTGTTCATTTTCAGCTTTCTCTAATTCCTGAATACGATGCTGTGGTTGCTCAGCATCGTAGGAGAATAAAATTATGTCGTCTGTAAAACGAAGATGGCTCAAATAAGCACCGTTAATTTTTAGTCCTTCTTCCCAATTGAGCTTTTTAAATATTTCTTCAAGGCAAGCTGTAAATAGCTTCGGAGACAGTGTGTCGCCTTGCCTGACCCCTTTTCCCAGACTTATTCGCACTCTTTCATCATCAATTCGTATTGAACCTGAAGAATCGTTGTATATTGATTGTAGAATGTTGATATAGGTCGGCTCTGTCCCTTGATTTACTAGCGCCTGCAGTATTGAAGCGGTGATGACTGAGTCAAACACTTTTTCATAGTCGATGAAGGCTACACACAGAGACATTTCGCACTTGTGTCGTTCGATCATTTGGTTAACTGTCTGTATGCGGTCCATTGTATTAAAACCGCTATGAAAACCCGCTTGTTCTATCGGCTGTGCTTCACTGAGTTTGATTCCAATTCGTTTGTCCAATATCTTTGCAAAGACTTTATAAATCGTTGAGAGCAGGCTTATTGGGCGATAATTTCTTCGGTCCATTCTATCGCCTGATTTATGTAGCAAAATTATTTTTGCGTCTTTCCATGTCACCAGTACTTCTTGCAAGTCCAATCAGCGTTGAAATAGTTTTACAAGGATCTTATTAAGTTCGTTCCCTCCTGATTTAAGCATTTCAACAGAAATTTCATCCAGACCACAAGCTTTTCCGGCCTTATGTGCAAGCAACCTACTGCCAAACCCTACTTGTATAACTTGTATGCTGAAAAAAAAACATCAGAAGTAGCAGGTAAACCTACTGTTAATCCAACCTGAGATGTTACTTACACTTTATTTAAATAAAGTGTAAATGCATTTGCCAATAATGCTTGCTTATTGTTTATTTATTATATCCATAATTAATTTAACCTGATACCTTTACAAGAAACAAAAGGAATTCAGGAAATTTCACCTGCACTGTCCAGTATCCAGCTCTTTATTTCACAGTCACACTGGTTAAATTTTTGGTTAAAAAGTTACTGAATCTATTTCAAGCCACTGAATCTTTCGGATCGAATCGTGCTAGATGAACCAATATCGTTCCTGAATTGAATCGGCAACAACGAATCGTGATACGAATCGAATCATTGTTAAAACAAATTGATACACCCCTATTAGCCACTAGCTTCTAGATTTTCCTCACATCTTTTCTAGATGAATGAACAGCAGAAATTGTGACACTGGTGGAGCTCAATTCAAAATAGTCATGATTCTGATGAATAACAGAGAACGTGCAGGGGCGCATACATTGGTCCTGTTGCCAAAGGCGGCGTAGAAAGGCTGTCTCTTGGGGTTGAAGAGGTCTCTGATGTCACTGAGACAGGCGATTTTAAACACCTCTGGCTTCTTCTCAATCACCTCCCTGCATAATGGACAACAGACAGTTAATGAACAGTTTTGAGGAGTGATTAACTTCCAATGGAACAAGAAACTTTGCAAGCTAGACCAAAACACTTCAGAATTATACATTCTGAAATTTGTGAGACCCTGAAGAACATGATTTGCCGTACTAGAATAAAGTGTAATTGCAAATCCACTGCAGTAGATGGCACTCTATATCTCTTTCTTCAATGTTTATAAGGATTAGATTAGATTATCCTTTATATACGATGTTATATAGAGGGGTACTCGCGGGGGCTGTGGGTGGGGGTGTCGCAAGTTTTTTTCTTCTTCCTGGGGGGGCCGTAACAGAAAAGAATTGAGAAGCACTGAATTAACCGAACATGCACATTTTTTGAATGTGGGAGGAAGTCCACTCAAGGACGGACAGAAAATACAAACTCCCTACTGGACTCAAACCCTTAACCTCAGAACTGTGAGGCAGATGTGTATTCATCACCATGCTGCCCACATCAGAATGGCATATTCTGAACAAATACATCCATCCATTTTCTATACCGCTTATCCTGTTCAGGGGAGCGAGAGGCACGGTAGACTATTGAACACGGACTGTTCGCCAGCCAATCGCAGGGCACATACAAACCATTCACACACACATTAACACCTATGGGCAATTTTGATTCTTCAATTAACCTACCAGCAATGTTTTTGAATGTGAACACATACAAAAGATATAGAAATGCCCTAGCCAAGATGAACCCTGAACCTGTGAGGCAGTTAAATTAACCAAATGCTCCACCGTGCAGATCTGGAAATTCCCAAAACAATCGTGAGTGAGTGGACCAGTACTTAGGTACCCAAAATTGTACTGAAAGTGAATCTTTGTACCTGTGCAGTGCAGAAAAGAGGCTGCTTGGGGCCAGCAGTACCGGGCCTTTTGGAAGAACAGTGCCGTTGTCGTTGACCCACTGCAGGTAGTTCTTAGTGATGGCAGACATGCCTATAGCCCGCGCAGAACAATACAGGAACTTATAGCCATTTCTGCGACGACAGAAACAGTCATTCAAACAGGTATGCAAATGTATGACCACTGAACAGAAATATGTCAAGAACATGTATTGTGTGTTATTAACAACAATACTTCAAATACAGTTCACCTACTGGTGAATTTTGTGGTAAAGTTTAGCAATGTCTTTGTGTGTCCAGTCTTTGCCAAACTGAGGCAGGATGTGTCCCAGAGCATCAGACCTGTTGGAAAAATACAATTTCTTTAAGAATTGTTATGTTTGAAGTTGTTGAGGTCAATTTGAAATGCAGTATAACACAAGTAGAGACAGCTGTATTTACTTTGTGATGGTGCCGTCTATATCTGATATAATGATGCGATCGTCCCAGTTCCACAAATAGATGGCAGCCTCACAGCGACAGGTGCCCTGGTACTGGGTGGTCACACTGAATATCACCTTGTTAGCTCCTTCACGCAGATTCAGGTTCTCCTGGTTATAAAGTAGAGTGACAAAAGTTGTTCACCCTCTAAAAAGGGTGGAGTCACACGTACACTACTTAAAGGGGTCATACGTGTCTCTTAATTTTTGATACATGGGGGGGGAAAAAAATACACAAATCATTATTATTTAAGGCGCACCGGCGAACAACTGGTTAGCACATCTGCCTCACAGTTCTGAGGACCGCGGTTCAAATCCCGGCCCCGCCTGTGTGGAGTTTGCATGTTCTCCCGTGCCTGCCTGTTTTCTCCGGGCACTCTGGTTTCCTCCCTCATCTCAAAAACAGGCATGGTAGGTTAATTGCTCGTAGGTGTGAATGTGAGTGCGAATGGTTGTTTGTTTATATATGCCCTGCGATTGGCTGGCAACCAGTTCAGGGTGTACCCTGCCTCCTGCCCGATGATAGCTGGGATAGGCTCCAGCACTCCCGTGACCCTTGTGAGGATAAAGCGGTACAGAAAATGGATGGATTATTATTTATTAAAGATGCTCTACATCACGGGTGTCAAACGTACGGCCCGCAGGCCACATCAGGCAGTCCAATCCAGTCCGTGGGCATAGTTCTGCCCGTCAGGGTAGTTTTAGTTCATTTATACATTTTGTCTCTTATTTTGAAAGTGATGCTTATATTTTGACATAAGCACCGTAGAACCGGAAGTGCTCTGACTCGTGTGACGTGACATGCACGGAGCTGAGAGGAAAAAAGAAGATTGGCGTGGGGATGAGGTGGTGGGCGGCAGGTGGTAGGGGGCACACCTCCAATCCATATACAGTAGAAGACATGTGTAACTCCTGCCGGAGCAATGCCAACATGTATCATATCATGTATTGTTTGTTAAGTAATTTCATGTGCAAATGTGCAGTTAAAAATGAGTTTGTGAAGTTAAGTGTTTATTAAAGCCCGGATAAAACGGTTGGGTTACAACAGACAAACAAATCACTGATTTGTGACTTGCGGATGCATTGACCCCATGACAGGGAAAAGCTAAAGGTCACTTCTTTAGTTACATGTAGGCTACAAGCTAATTCGATGCATGGAGAGGGGTTCCTAATTGTTTTTTAAGACTTAATGCTAACCTCGTATAGATTTATTGTTTGTTTTCAGCTCTTAATGGCAACCTACTGGGTGACTCTGATATTTACACCTTATTGAAGTTTCTATTTCCATTTACTGTGAATATGTATGCCCTTAATAGACATAGCAAATAGATTCATTTTGTCTTCATTTTTTTGTTTTCACAAATGTCTGATGTCAAGACTGTGACTATGACGACATGTACTGCATCATCTGTTCACAGAAGGCCAAAAAATGACACTTCAGGAGAAATGTAAGCAGACTTAATATCAAAGGGTATGCTACCTTTTGTATTATGGAAAAACACAGTTCTATGAAAATGATTATCTCCTGTTCAAATATTTTAAGAGACTGAATATTTCAATTTTATCAGTCAACACTTTCAGTCTCAAAGAGGCTGGATTGGTGGCACCCTTTTTTTTGCCACAACTTGTATGTATTTTTATGTATACATTTACAAGGCAGGGGGACTTTAATTCTGAAAAGTGATGAGTCAGTTGAGGTTTCCAGATGGATGTGGAAATGTATGTAAATTTCAAATGATTTCTAAATAAATTGTTTTGTACAAGGTACATATAGTTAATAGATCAACTGTGATCTGTCAGTTGCATGTGTAAATGATAACACTGATTCATAATATTGTTGAAATTGCACTTTATTTTTATGACATTTCAGATTACTCATATTACAGTTTTGAAAGAAGATAACCGATAAATGTGGTTATTTTTCCCAAATGTATTTGTAATTATTTGCACAATTATTTTTTTTGTTATTTATAGCTTATTAGGTCACGGATATACTGGTCTGGCCCACTTGAGATCAAATTTGGAGTGAATGTGGCCCGTGAACTAAAATTAGTTTGACACTCTTGCTCTACATGACTACAATTGTTTGAAAGCACATTTCAATGGATGTCCTCCACTGCTGACAAACATGTATTAGCACAGCTGGAGTTATGCTTGTACTGGCATTGGTGATACGCTGCTTGAGATCATTTTTGTTTTGTATCTTTTTCTGACATATGATGGCCTTTAAATGCCCCCAAAGATAAAAATCAAGTTGGGTGAGCTCTGGGGACCAGGACCACTGCGACCAATCCAAGCATCTGGAAACTGCTGATCTAACCACACTGACACATGTGAATACCACAATGAGATAGAGGTCCATCTTGCTGAAAGTACTAAGTAAGTATCCTCTTTTAGTTGGGATGAATAAATCTCTTCTTACACGTTCAGAAACTTTTTGGCATTAAAACTTCCATTAAAAAAAATGGTCCAGTAATTCTGTCACCCTATATCGCGGCAAACCATCAGTTTACCAGCACCTTCCATTTTGTCAGACTCATGCATTATTCCAATAACGTATGTTTGCTGATTAACCGCTCAATTGAATGTGTACATTTCGTCCATCAGTAAATCAGATCTTGGAAGAAATGTTTGCATCCTCGTTTAATTTGCTCAATACTCATTCACAGAATTTGTCAATCCTGGTTAAATACTGTGGCACATACAATTTGTATGGCTGCCATTTGTTTGTTTTCAAAATGCAGCTGATACTCGATCTGCTGACACTTCTTTCTGCAGACAACCACATTGAAATGTGTTTTCAAAATAATGGTAGTCATGTAGAGCATGATATATATTGTATACTGTAGATAAATATATTTTTAAAAGTATTTATTTTTGCTATGTATGGAATCTTATGGGACATTCTGTATTTTGGATACAAATAATTGGGTCTCTGGAGTACCTGCCCACCCATCAAGTGTGAATTCAAACAGCCAAGTAAATCCTTTGTAATCGGCCTATTTCTGAAAAAGTGTCTGTGAGCAAGCCGTTTTCCACTTCGGCTGCACTGTAACACAACAGTGGGGCGAACTTACATAATAACCACTCCCACACTGAGTGTACGACAATGACTTCGCAGCTAGGCTGGCAAAGGTTCCAAAGCGAAAGACCCACTTTGAAGTCGCGGTTGAAGTGCAATCATGTTCAAACCAAAAGGTCAGCAGAGCTGCGGTGTTAGCATAAATTAGCATTAGGTAACAGTGTTACCAGCGTTACCTCTGATAACCACTTCATATTCGAATGTGCGGCTAAGGTGTTGACATCGGGGTAGAGAGGATTTGTGTTCAGGATCAGCGATGTCTTGCATCACATCACTACATTAATTGACTTGTGTAATTTGGCAGCTTGGCGATGAAATACTGCCTCCACGAGTGATAATGCTATCAAAACTCAACGGGCGCACTTTTTTTTGCACACTCTGGCCTCTGCTTCCGCAAGCAGAAGCAAACAGTCGGTGGCACTATTTTGAAGAAAGCTTGTCACAGACTGTTGCCACAGTTACCTTGAAAAAGTAACTTAGTTACATTACTGATTACTTGATTTCAAAAGTAACTAAGTTAGAAAAAAGTAACTTTTTAGCTACTTTCAACAGCTGCAGGAATATCACTTATCCACAGTAAAAAAAAAAAAAAAGCATTAACTAAACCATACCCATTACTTGGTAATGTACGCCACACAAGTTAAAATTAAAACAGAATGATGTCATCAATATGAACCAATAACTTAAATATTAGTGTAGTTGAAGCCAGTTTAAATGAGCAACTTAGTGCAGACTTGACAAGCCAATACAGTAGTTAAGTATCTAAATGTAAACAAGCACACCATTCTCAGTACACTTCTCTAAAGACTCTTAACTGATAAATGGATCCCGATTGTGGTCCATGAAGCCAACTGTGTGTGCGTGCATTTGTGCGTGCGTGTACGTAAACGTGAAAGTGAGTGGGGGTTGGATACTGGGGGCATACACTCACACACACTATTCCTCCCACTATTGTAATTTTGATGCGAAAAGATAACGCAACTGTTTAACGAGCAAAGCTGTGGGTGACTTACTTACGTGACATCAGCCGTGCAGCGCATTAAACCTGCTCACAGTCCGGATTACGAAGTTGAAAGTTCTCACTTTTCATTGTAAATATTTGAGTATTGTAAGTCCTTCAGTGAGTCAGTCCTTATTGTATGACGATTTATGACCGCGCACTTCGGTATGAATAATCAACCCACACTGCATTGAGCGCTTAACATGCCAGTAAGACCGTATTCTTAATCTGTAAATAAAAAAGTAACAACAATCAAACACACTTTTTACAAACAAAAATAACAAAAATAGTGTTGCGATAGTGAAATTGTGCATTTCTTTGCGCTTTTTGGTACTGGACCGTCAATGTGCATTGTATAATAAACAATCACTTCCCAATCGCTTTTTTTTTCTTTGATGAGAAAATAGTGGTACTCCATGAATGGTTACATGCTATTGAATAGCTGGACTGCGTTTTGCCCGAATCAGCAGCCACAAATTAGTACTTGACTCAAAAGTAACTGTAGTCTAATCACTTTCCCGTGAAAAGTAACGTGTTACTTTGCTCGTTACTCAAAATGGCGGAGTAATGTGTTACACGCATCACTGGTGACAGATAATGTTATGAAGACACATAGGAACTGTTTTAAAATTGTGAAAAAAATGCATGTCTCCTTTACCATGTGTTTCTACTCACTATCTTTTCAGATGTCAGACGAAGTGATTTGCAGTACATCTGAGAGAGACACTGAGTCGTACGAAGTGTGTCTGTCGACAAGCTTGAAGTAATGACAGCTTTTTGAGCAACCCCTGCCACCACATCACCGCCCTCATCCTCAAGTGTGGCTCTGAGGACAAAACACACATGTATCAAATGTCGTTGGATGCGTAGTGGAACTGCACTGCATCATATTGAGATGTTGCAAATATATTTCTCCTGTCCTTCAATATGGTCGCCAAAAATATTTGAAATCTAGAGTGTGTAAGCTCTCTAGCACTGCAAACTATAACGTCAATTATTCACAGAGTTTGACTGATACCTCTCTGAGTACTGGGCATTAATGGAGCAGCTCTTGCATTAAATGTTATTGTAGTACCTAATGTGTCCACTGATGTTATCATGTAGGCTTAGATGGATTCAAAAATATGGTACAGAATTGGAATTATTAATATGCTAAGCGGGCTTCTTTGTTAATAAACATACATGACTGTGCTGGGATCCCCATGCAATATCTCCTCCTCGTCCTTCTTTGAAGGGTCTTGCTGAAACACCAAGAGACAGTAAATGTTCCATTGGCAGAGGCTTCCAACTGGATCAATAAAGTTTTCAACACAAAAATAGCAACCTGGTTGTTGTCCAAGTCTCGTCTCCTCCAGGAGAACCACCAGCGTCCAGACTTTTTGGGCATTTTGTCCTTCACTAGGCTCTCAACTGTACTCTTAAGGATAGAGAACAAAAGAGACATTGGAAAAGAGCTCAGTCATGACCTTGAGTAACTAAAGCCCACACACTGCCTTCTGTTCTGTTTAAATGTCACAGACAAGGGATGTGGGACCAAAGTCCTTCTGTCAATAAACTGCCTTTGGAGGTGGTATAAGAGCTGTGACAGAGTTGGGACAGCTTATGTGTAAAGGGGAATGCTGCAATGCCGGGACAGCGGTGTCTAACCCTCACTTCTCTCGCTCTGTTGCATTAAAATCAACTGAAAGCTCACACTGTTGCGTCAATATCCATATTTGCTGTGGTATAAGACACGGATAAATGTGATGTTTTAGCTATGGCCATTGTGGAACCTCAGTGTAAAACAGGCCCAAGTGAGAACTATTCCAAACAAGAAAACCAACCTTGGGTAAATTCCTCTGGAAAGCCGTCATCGACAAGACCATTGGAGCAGCCACTGCCCAGTTATAATAGCTGATAAACATGAGCAAGAACTTCAATACACAGCAGAAACTAAAAAGCATTCATGATAAAAAGGCTTGAAATTTTACTTGGAGTTGATATATATCACTAGGTTAGGGTCATCAATGATTCCTGGATTGGTGACAAAGTCTTGGTATGACACAGAGTGCTCTAAAAACTTCTCTGGACAAACGGCAAAACACAAATTTGACACTTTCCTTCATACTCTGCCTGAAGAGTGATGATCAGATCACACTAAATCACGCTTACCTTTAGTGATTTGGCTGGTGTCACCCACTTGTCCACAGAGGGACATGCGAACCTCTGTGGCGCAGGAGGCAGAATCTGACAGGTATTCAGTACCGCTGTCCAGCGCGCCCACAGATTGCGGTGACTGACTTGCTGAGCCAGAGCCTTGCTCTATGACAGGTGGGGGGCAACTCTCTGTTTCACTGCGGAGATAACACATCATGGAATCACATTCATTTAGGGAAAACCTAGAAAACTGACACAGCTATTGGAAATTAAATATTACGTTAACTCACAATTGTGGAGCAACAGTAAAAATACTTAAAATCTCCCGGATGGCCAAGCTTCTCACCCTATCTCTAAGGGAGAGCCCGGACACCCTGCGGAGGAAACTCATTTTGGCCTCTTGTATCCGGGATCTTGTTCTTTCGGTCACGACCGAAAGCTTGTGTCCATAGGGTGAGGGTAGGAACGTAGATCAACCGGTAAATAGAGAGCTTCGCCTTTCGGCTTAGCTCGTTCTTTACCACAACGGACCAATAAAAAGCCACCCTTTTCCGACTGAAGACCATGGTCTCAGATTTGGAGGTGCTGATTCTCATCCCAGCCGCTTCACACTCTGCTGCGAAGCGCTCCAGTGAGAGTTGGAGATCACGGTTTGATGAAGCCAACAGAACCACATCATCTGGAAAAAGCAGAGATGCAATACTGAGGCCACCAAACCAGACCCCCTCTATGCCTCGGCTGGGCCTAGAAATTCTGTCCATAAAAGTTATGAACAGACTCGGTGACAAAGGGCAGCCTTGGTGGAGTCCAACCCTCACCGGAAACGAGTCCGACTTACTGCCGGATATGCGGACCAAACTCTGACTCCGGTCGGACAGTGACCATATAGCCTGTATCAGGGGGTTCGGTACCCCATGCTCCTGAAGCACCCCCCACAGGACTCCTCGAGGGACACGGTCGAACGCCTTCTCCAAGTCCACAAAACACATGTAGACTGGTTGGGCGAACTCCCATGCATCCTCGAGGACCCTGTCGAGGGTGTAGAGCTGGTCCCACTGTTCCACGGCCAGGACGAAAGCCACACAGCTCCTCCTGGATCTGAGACTCTCCCTGGAGAGGACCCTCCTCTCCAGGGAGAGGGAGGCTGAGGAGTGTGATCCCCCTGTAGTTGGAACACACCCTCCGGTCCCCCTTCTTAAAAGGTCCACCCAGGAGCTTTTTAACCACTTCGGAGACCTCAACCCCAGAGATAGGAGAGCCCACCTCAGCGAACCCAGACTCTGCTTCCTCATGGGAAGGCGTGTCGGTGGAATTGAGGAGGTCTTCGAAGTATTCTCTCCACCGACTCATAACGTCCCGAGTCGAGGTCAACAGCGCCCCATCCCCACTATACACAGTGTTGGTGGTGCACTGCTTCCCCCTCCTGAGACGCCGGATGGTGGACCGGAATTTCCTCGAAGCCGTCCGGAAGTCTTTCTCCAAGACCTCATCGAACTCCTCCCATACCCGGGTTTTTGCTTCAGCGACCACCTAAGCTGCATTCCGCTTGGCCAGCCGGTACCCATCAGCTGCCTCAGGAGTCCCACAGGCCAAAATGACTCCTTCTTCAGCTTGATGGCATCAGCTTGATGGCATCCCTCACCATTGGTGTCCACCAACGGGTTCGGGGATTGCCGCCACGACAGGCACCGACCACCTTACGGCCACAGCTCCGGTTTTTATTGTTTTTTTTTTTTGTGACGTTTTTTCAGCAGAATATCTGTACTTAGACTTGTCCCATATGTAGCCAATGGATGCAATTCCTTCAGAGGCACAAGCCTTTGTTTAAAGAGACGGAAAAGCCTTTGGAAGATTTCCTCGTTCTATCACGTAGTTTAACAAAAGTTTTCAGAAAATTTAAAAGTCTGCTCTTTTCCTATTCTTTGTGATGCCATATTGAGATTATAACTGAGCAGTGGTGTGCTAAAAATATTGGGATATGAGGGGGCCGTGAAGGATAAAAGCAAATATCCCAAACTGGAAAAGAAGACTAAATTGACAAGGGACATCCTTGGTGCCGATTTATGATGTAATCCACTGTCATAGGTATCTACAGTGTCGTGAAAAAGTATTTCCTGATTTGGTTTCCCCTAATAAATAAAATTACTATTTAGAAACTACATTTGTACTTGGGTTGTCTTTGTGATATATCAAAATGGGTTTGACTATCTGAAATATTCAAGTGTGATAAATGTGCAAAAAAATTGGGAAGGGGAAAATACTTTTTCACAACATTGTACTTACATCCAGCTTTAGTCTTTTTACCTCTTCGGGAAGTAGAGCGCTGCAACCTCAGGATCGAGTGAAGTCAGATCATCCAGGTAAATGCCTGTTGGTCCAAGATGATGATTACGTCTGCCTTTGAAAGTGAATGTGTGAACTTGTAAACATGTAACACGCTACTGAGAGCATACTGACTGTAAGACCAAATTCAAAATGAGTACAAACACACGATAGTTTGATGCTCACCCTTCTTTTTCCCTTGTTGCTCCTGTTTGGTTGTTAACTCAGTGCAGTTTATCAACTCCTCAGCAGCAATCCAGCTGACCCGATTCTCTTTAGCGTCAGCTTTTGGAGAAGCAAAGTCCGCCACTTCATCCTCCTCCCCTCTCTCGGCACAGGGATCTATCCTACTGTCGCTCTCACTGACAGAGTCGCCACCAGTGCAGCCTTGTGGACTGTGCTCAGTCTGATGCGTATTTGAGGATTCTGCCCAAACGATGCTTCCGTTGTTTGCAACGTTTGTCTCGATCAAAGCGTCTTGGCTTTCTTTAATTGGCTGACTGTTATTATTAGCTTGGTCATCAGCTGCATCATTAATGCCACCAACATGGGCAATACTGACTGTACCATCTTCATGGGCAAGGGCTTCAGTCTCATCCCTCTCTGTTAACGACTTTGACAGGTCACTAAGGGTTGAACTGGTAAAGGTAAGGGGTTTATCAAAGGTCAGAGGCATCGTTTCTAAGGCGTAGTTACTCAAGTCTAGAGACTGAGACCTGGGTTGTGGTCTGACCACAGTAACCCGGCCCTCTCTGCTACAGCCGTTCACAGACTCATTGCCCATGTCAAAGGAGTCTTGCCTCTGAATGGTGCGAAAATGAGACGATTCAGAGTGCTGGAACGCCACTGATGATCTTTCCGATTGACGTGGCTGTAAAGGGAAAAACAGACAAAAGGAACTTTGACGTTGGTACTCTCAAAAGCGTGGCTTCTACAAAGCACACACGTGTGAGTCCTGCCGCACCATGGGAAAGCCTCCCCAGTTCCACTGCATCAGTAACCCAGAGGACTCATGGTTTTTAACCACAAGCTCAGAGTCACTCTTTGGAGAGGATGGGCGGCTGTCGAACACACTGGTGAGATAAGGAGGAATAAGTGTTACTGCCTTTAGTATGGTTCAAATACTTAGAGAAAATGAATCTCCCACTTTTCTACAGGTGATTGGTCTCCATCTGAGTGTCGATGAGTATCTTTGAGCCCCAGCTCCTTCTCAGTTGGCTCCTCAGACAGTGAGTAGTACACTGACTTACTTTAACACACAAACAAAGCAAAGTGACCCCAGTGTGAGAACAAACACTATGTCGGGTTGGTCCATACAATTTTCTGCCATTTCTATTCTTGTGATACGATTTACTGCCACTAAAATGGTTAAGTATTTATGGAGTGGGATTGCTCGGCCATTTGTTTGTGTACACCACGTTAAACCCAACATTTTAATCTAGTATACCGAGAGCTACAAGAAGGAAAAGTGACATAGTATTTTTCCAAAGGGTCCACCATGTCAGTTGATTTGTTATTTCAATGCTAAGACTTACATTATGTGTCAAAAGCAGCAAGTGGTGAACATACAATGAGTTTGTGTGAGGTGAGGAGTTGGTAATGTTTCCAAGCAAAAACATGCTTTTTGGTCATTAGGTAAAATTAGGAGCGCATTTTGACAAAACAATTACAGATCCCTCACGTCTAACTCAACAACACAACCAGCCCATACCACTGATGATGATGATGGGGGAAGATTCCATTGGCATACAGAGAAAAATAAATCTTGTTGCACTCCATATTTGTTTGTCTGACCATTTGTTAGAGTAGCAGGACACTTTCTGGTTCATGGAAAATGATCAAAACGTTAGGTGACCCAGATGGGAGTCAAGGACCAACCATTTGCATTCTGTGGCAGGGAAATGATTTTATCATGCCTCAAACCACAAAAACAGAAATAACTTTCTCTATCCAAATTTGTTTGGCTCATCGGCCACCTCTTAACCAAGTTTAATGAAAATAGGTTTTGCTTAATCTTGTTAAACAAACAGATTCCACACACTGAACAAAAATTTAAATGCAAGACTTTTGTTTTTGCTCCCATTTTTCGTAAGCTGGACTCCAAGATCTAAAATGTTTTCGACATATACACAAAAGGGCATTTCCCGCAAATATTGTTTATAAATCTGTCTAAATCTGTGTTATTGAGCATTTCTCCATTGTCGAGATAATCTATCCCACCTCACAGGTGTGCAATATCAAGATACTGATTAGTCAGCATGATTGTTGCACAGGTGTGCCTTAGGCTGGCCACAATAAACGGCCACTCTGTAATGTGCAGTTTTGCTTTATTGTGGGGGTCAGAAAACAAGTCAGCATCTAGTGTGACCACCATTTGCCTCACGCAGTGCAACACATCCCCTTCGCATAGAGTTGATCAGGTTGTTGATTGTGGCCTGTGGAATGTTGGTTGTCCTCTTCAACGGCTGTGCGAAGTTGCTGGATATTGGCAGGAACTGGAACACGCTGTCGTATACGCCGATCCAGAGCATCCTAAACATGCTCAATGGGTGACATGTCCGGGGAGTATGCTCGCCATGAAAGAACTGGGATGCTTTCAGCTTCCAGGAATTGTGTACAGACCCTTGCAACATGGGGCCATGCATTATCATGCTGCCACATGAGGTGATGGTCACGGATGAGTGGCACAACAATGGGCCTCAGGATCTCGTCACGGTATCTCTATGCATTTGAAATGCCAACAATAAAATGCGCCTGTGTTCGTTGCCCATAACATACGCCTGCCCATACCATAATCCCACCGCCACCATGGGCCACTCGAACCACAACGTTAACATCAGCAAACCGCTCACCCACATGACGCCACACACGCTGTCTGCCATCTGCCCTGAACAGTGAAAACCGGGATTCATCCGTAAAGAGAACACCTCTCCAACGTGCCAGACGCCATTGAATGTGAGCATTCGCCCACTCAAGTCGGTTACGACGACGAATTGCAGTCAGGTCGAGACCCTAATGATGATGACGAGCATGCAGATGAGCTTCCCTGAGAAATTCTTTGGTTATGCAAACAGATCGTTGCAGCAGCTGTCCGGGTGGCTGGTCTCAAGACGATCTTGGAGGTTAACATGCTGGATGTGGAGGTCCTGGGCTGGTGTGGTTCCACGTGGTCTGCGGTTGTGAGGCCGGTTGGATGTACTGCCAAATTGTCTGAAACGGCTTTGGAGATGGCTTATGGTAGAGAAATGAACATTCAATTCACGAGCAACAGCTCTGGTGGACATTCCTGCAGTCAGCATGCCAATTGCACGCTCCCTCAGATTTTGTGACATCTGTGGCATTGTGCTGTGTGATAAAACTGCACAATTCAGAGTGGCCTTTTATTGTGGTCAGCCTAAGGTACACCTGTGCAATAATCATGCAGTCTAATCAGCATCTTGATATGCCACACCTGTGAGGCGGGATGGATTATATCGACAAAGGAGAAATGCTCACTAACACAGATTTTGACAGATTTGTGAACAGTATTTGAGGGGAATGGTCTTTTGTGTATGTAGAAAAAGTGTTCGATCTTTGAGTCCAACTCAGGAAAATTGGGACAAAAACAAAAGTGTTGCATTTATATTTTTGTTCAGTATAATATTGTTTTCCACTTATTAAGTAATAACACATGGATTAACTGAAATCCATTTTGTTCACTGACCTGACTTGCAACGGTGTGGTATGTTTATCTAGACTCTCTTGTCCGCTATAATCTCTCTCCCACTCCTTGTCTTTTTCTTGCTCATCCGCAGAGGAGCTGCCCTCTTCTCTTTGGTAACTATCTGAGCGCACGCGTTTACGACGACGCCTCTTCCTGCGGGTGCCGGAACCAGAAAGAGAGGATGCGTCAGTGGTATCCTCTGTGTCTTCTGGGGCATCAAGAGGAATTGGCGAAGTGCAAAGATGGGCTGGAACTTCGGCCTGTAAGGAATTAATGCATTAATTAAAAACAAATAACTAATAATACCCTGATTGATTCAGTCAAAATCTCTAAGGCTGGATTTACACTGCAGACAAAAGTGCCCAATTCGAATTTATTGCCTACAAACAATAACAAATAATACAAATACAACCCCAATTCCAATGATACAACCCCAATTCCAATGAAGTTGGGATGTTGTGTTAAACATAAATAAAAGCAGAATACAATGATTTGCAAATCATGTTCAACCTATATTTAATTGAATACAATACAAAGACAATATATTTAATGTTCAAACTGATAAACTTGATTGTTTTTAGCAAATAATCATTAACTTAGAATTGTATGGCTGTAACACGTTCCCAATTTCCGATACCCCTCGCCCTCATTAGGGCCGGGGCTGAGCTGGAGCCTATCCCAGATGACTTTACGCAAAAGGCAAGATACTGGTCATCAGTCAATCGCAGCAAAGCTGATATTCACACTTATGTGCAATTTAGACTCGTAAAATAAGATCAAATTTATGTTTTTGGAATGTGAGAATACGCTGGAGGAAGCAGGAGTGAGTACACAGACTAAAATCACAGACTACACCGGAAGGCCAGAGGCAACATCTGAACCCAGAACCTAAGAACTGTTTGGCCACTTGAACGATGTGGTGTGAATCCAGTCTTATGCGTTTGTTCATCTTACCTCCAAGTTTTCATTTTGTTCAACAAAAAAAGCTTCACCGTTGTCCCCTAGTTTCATGTGCAGGTCCACTGATTCTCCATTTATTTCAATGTCCACCTACACAACAGTGAAAGTAAACTGTAAAATATAACAGAATAGTGTTAAAAAAGGAGATATGCTGAACTTACAACTTTCTCCTTGGAGCGAAGCACACCCATTTTGCCAAAGCGGACATGAAAGGGGGAACACTGGAACGCCCCATCTGGTTGTCGCACCACGATGACATCAATCCCACCAGTGAGAGTGGCAGGGTTAAGGCCAGAATACAGCTCCTTGACTGTCACATACACAGTCTCTGCCAACTGGCCCACAATATTCATGGTTTGGGACTAGACACCAAAAACAAAGTGGGAAAACAGTAGGAACAGAAGGGACACACAATGACTGCATGTTCTGTTGTTTCACATGGCCTTCACTGACATTAGGTCATGGGATTAACCAATATGAGCAACCAACAAAGACCAGTCTCTTAAATGGATGATACAGCAGAATTTGAACATCCCGAAAGGGTATAATTTCAGTTCAACCAGAATCTTTTGGACATACTGTACGGTATAGGCTTCAAAAGTCATGTATTACATCAAATCTTGTGAGAAATCAAATCAGTGAGCATTTAAAGGCTAAAGTTAGTTTTGCTTTTGCTTTTGGTTTGCTTTTTTGTGTTTCTTTGTGATGCAAACATAGAAGACAAAAAGTGGAATGATAACCATAAACCAGCAAGGGAAGAACTTACTGCAACATAGGAAAAGGTCCAGTTGTTCAGTCCAATATGTACGACAAAAAATACATACTTA
This sequence comes from Phyllopteryx taeniolatus, assembly GCF_024500385.1. Classification (NCBI taxonomy): domain Eukaryota; kingdom Metazoa; phylum Chordata; class Actinopteri; order Syngnathiformes; family Syngnathidae; genus Phyllopteryx; species Phyllopteryx taeniolatus. Next base: position 13,650,802 of record NC_084510.1, read on the forward strand.
GCAGGTTCACTTCTCTTTATATTTATATGACAGTCAAGAATAGTAAAATGTTGCTGAAAACATTGCCGATGGAGTTAAAGGATTTATGATAATAACAGACAGTTTGAGCCAGGAATGACTAATTCACTTACTTTAAATTTAAACAACTCAGAAGTCAAGCAGCAACAGTTCAACATTATACACTAAAAACTTTGGGAACATATTATGAATAGCTATTTAAAGGTCAGCTCTCGTTGGGAAGGACAGTATTAACGCAGCCACACAGTAATACCACCAACAAAACAAAAATTGTGACAGCCCACATTTGTTTAGCTCAGGATTCAGAATATAGACCACATTCTTCTCTGCAAGCCACAACAGGCTTAAACAAGCTACTCCACAGCTTTGACAGGGAAATTACTTGCTTCCGCTGTGCTAGACTGGTATCAGCATTTTCTGCCATAGTAATTCATTAGCTGCTGACTCAATTTTTGAACTTCAAATTTAACAGGAAGGTTGAATATTTGGATTCACAGAAACTCAATACATTCCAACCACTGTGCCAGAGTACCTTAGTGTGTCGTGAGAAATCAAGGAACTCGAAATCATTGGACTTTTGTCATTGTTTTTAAATCAGATGGCACAAATTTTAATATCGCTGTTATTTTTTTTATTCTTTATTTGTATTTATTGTATGACTGTTGTTGTTATGTACTGTAATTTCTGCTGCCTCTTGGCCAGGTTGCTTTTGAAAGAGATTTTATATCAATAAGCTTTAACATTAAAATATTTATTTATTTGTTTTTTTTTTTGTTTTTTTTTAATTAAAACAAAAATCATTATCATCATCAGGTGTGTGGGACATTATCCAATTTCATTTACTGCTATTGATATGAAAATTATTTTAAGTTTATTATAGCTTACCAAGCCTGACTGCCATAATAAAACTCAACAAGAGTTAACTCAGAGCTGTTAAAGATTTCTGTGTTTCCTTTATTGCTGCTAGGCTATCAGCTTTGTATTCAACTAAACAGGCCGAAATTTTACACTGGTTAAGTAAATTATTTGCTCTGCAGCATCACGTGTCATATATTTTAAAGGGTTTGGTCTTACCCACAGTGATGGATGCAGATGTTCCTTCTCAACCCGGCTGCGACTCCTTAACCTTTTCCCTGCCATTCCACACCACCATTAAAGCCTCGCACCTTTAATGTACACGCCAGGCCCTGGATGCCTAGGTAACGCTCCTCTATACTGTTCATATTACTAATCAGTTCTCAATGGTAAATTTGGGTTTTCTTCAATCATTCCAAAGTAAGACTTACGAAATATTTATGCCACTCACTCACTCAGCTCCAATTTGCCAAATTGCACTGACAATTTTATAGTCTGCGGTCACATCGTTGATCAATCGCGTGAGTAACACTGTGCTGTGAGTTTAGGGCAAAATCATCCATCTATGAGAGAGTCCTAGCACATTCAAACACGCTCGCTTCCTCTGTGGTGCACAATTTAACACAGCTCACATAGACAGCCACTATCCAGTTCCTACTTCCTCACTGATGCCGCACATGACTGCCAAACCAGAAATTTCTGAGAGGCTTAGACAGGCTATTCAACCCAGACTGGCATGGAAACACAGGACATACAACTCATCAGTCAGTCAGTCCATTTCTGGACCTGACTACAGGTCATGCGAACTGAGGGCTCAATACAGCCGGAGGAATTTGTAGGAAAGCCAGGTCCATTTGGGAAGAAGTCAAGCGAATAACAAATAACATAGACGCTGCTGCCTGTGGGAAAAGACCAATCCAAGAAGTAAGATGATCAATATGTAATTTAGTCATTTGATTCAATGTAAGATCTTAGTTGGCCATGTGATCCACTAGTGCGCCACTGTTGTCTGTGGTCACAAGGGCTCGGATTCACCCTCAAAATCCATCCACCCATCCAGCATCCATTTTCTGTACCGCTTATCCTTATAATGGTCGCAGGCGTGCTGGTGTCTAACCCAGCTATCTTTGGGCGAGAGGCGGGGTACACCATGAACTGGTGGTCAGCCAATCCCAGGGCACATATAAAACAATCATTTGCACTTACATTCACACCTAAATCCCAATTTGTTATCCGTATTGACAGTAACGAATGACTTCTGGATCAGAATCGAATCGTTACTCCTTGTACTATTCCAAAAAAAAAAGACGTCATAGTCCAACAAATGAAATAGCAAATTTAAAGGTGCAACGATTAAACGACAACTAATGGATTAACAAATCAATAATGATTTCTGATAATAATTTATAGAAATCCTCTGAGGTCCCGGGTTCAAATCCAGCCTTCCTGTGTGGAGTTTACAGTTTCTCCCTGTGCCTATGTGGGTTTTCTCCGGATACTCTGGTTTCCTCCCACATCCCAAAAACATGCGTGGTAGGTTAATTGACGACTTGAAATTGCCCGTAGGTGTGAATGTGAGTGCGAATGGTTGTTTGTTTATACAGTATGTGCCCTGCGATTGGCTGGCGACCAGTTCAGGGTGTACCCCGCCTCCTGCCCGATGATAGCTGGGATAGGCTCCAGCACTCCTGCGTCCCTTGTGAGGAGAAGCGGCTCAGAAAATGGATGGATGGATGATAAAAAGCAGACTGATTAGCATTGTGTTTCATCAAAATAAGATATTTGCAAACCTCTTTTACTTTTGAAAACAATTATCAACATTTTTGCTTATTTACAGACCAAACCAGTAACTAAATCATAATCAATTTATGTTTGCGCATTTTTTGCACGGTCAATTTGAAATAATGTCCTGTTTTTGAATAAAGGGATGGAAAGCGTCCCCAAATTTTTGTATTTTTTTTAACTGATTCATCAAAAAAGAAAAAGTTTGTATTTGTTTTAAAGTAAATGCGGTGTGGCAGCAGTTGCAGGTCTTGTTAGAATAAAGTGAGTAGTATGATATTCTAAGAATCATTCAGCTTCGAGTCTGAAAATTCTAAGAATCATTCAGATTCGAGTCTGAAAATTCTGATTTGCCGCCCACTCGAATCCCAATTCGAGTCACCACCGATTCGTGCACAGCCATTGTGGCCACTGACTGAATGACTGATTATTATTTAAAGTGATGCTCTACAGCAGCAATTTCCAATCTTTATGGAGCCAAGGAACATATTTTACAATTGAAAAATCTAACGGCACACCAACAAACAAAAATGTCACAAAAAGTGGATGCATTAATTCTTGTATGTACTTCCTGCCATCTAATAGAAGACCATTCATTTGTTCTGTTTGTCACTATGCCTCACTGGCATAAATAGATGAACAAAGATACATTATTTATTGTAAATATAATTTTTTTGAGCAATTAAGTAAAATTTTATAATTTTCCACGGCACACCTGAAGAGCGCTCATGGCACACTGGTTGGGAATCACTGCTCTACAGAAACTGCCAGTATTGTGAGACCAAGATAACAATAGTCTGCTTAGTTCAATGGTTGTGACAAGAGATCAGAAGTAGTCTGATGCAGGAATGATAATGGGGACAATTGGAGGGTTTAAATTTTAGTATAATCATGCTACTAGTGCTTATAATTCATGTATAAAACCAAATCAATCTTCACTATTTCAAGCATGGTTGTTTTTTTAAACCTCAAACTGATCCTAAAGCTAAAAAGCACAAAAAAATATACAGTACAGTGAACCACCACCTATTCGCGAACCTGCCTACTCCCGTTTTTTTTTTCTATGAAACCTAACACATGAAGCTAAAACGCACCTATTTGCACTTAGCCGCGTAATTTTGTGCTCTTTCTGTAATGCCTAAAGATGCTGCCTAAACAGCCTTTTCTTCGAAGGCACCGTGTTAACTAACAGCAGAGTAGCTAGGGTGATAAAAGCTGGCTTGCTTGACAGCAAACAGAACCATGAGGGAAGAGTGCAGAAGAGGTCCGACGGGCAGGCAAGGCTCCTTGTGAACACAGGGTGTGAAACTTCTTAAGCTGATGCAGAGAAATGTCCGGATTGCTATTGTCAGTGGTGGAAGTTAAAAGCTGGTAACGGCAAGTTGCTCAACATAATTTACAGTAAATGCAGAACTAAGTCATTTGCAATATATGCATTTAGAAAATGACGGTATCTACTGTATGTATCTCTGATTTTAAAAAGTTATAAAATAGATAAGGGAAAGTAGTAACTGGGTGTTTTACAGGTTACAAAGCAGTGACGTAGCGGCACCCTTACAGTTTAAGTGGATTTTTTTTTTCATTCATGTGAATGGAGTGGCCGCGATGACCCTCGCTATTTCTTCCACCACAGTTACATTAAAAATTACAAATATAGTATTGTATAAGTATTGTTGTAAAAAAAAAAATAACATACAGATACTTCAGAGAGTGTACTTTTATGGCTCTGTAGTGGCTGAGACTCCACCGCTTGAAATCCGGAAAAGCCTTGTAGCCGTTCTCTGAGTTGAGTGGGCGGGTTACAGCCACGAAGTGGTCAGGTATAATATATGAATATAATTACCAAAACTACATCACACTGTTTGCAAGCAGTTTTGGTATTTAAAGGCTTTTGCATTCAAACGACAAACCACATAGATGTCAAACTGAAACCTTGTCACAGAAACATTTTGACCATTGTTATGTAAAAAACAGTATGTGTGGTCTGATCATTATGTTTTTAAAATTGAGACCACAGCCTATGAAACATAACTTTTAATGACAATTATTAATTAGAATCAGTACTTCTAAATAAAATAACAAACCCCACAGAGTGATATAATTAGAGGACACAGGAGGAATGCGGATTTTGTTCACATCACTTTCTTTACTTGTCTCTAACACAAAAGCCACATTTGTGCTGGTGTTTTTCAAATTACAGTCACCTCTAAGCAGACGCTAACCAACCAACCAGACAAAATTGTTTACTGCCTATTTAAAGGGCAACAGGACTGCGCTCAGCTACTTTATTAAGAACATAAAGAACAGGATTACCCCTCCGGTGCTATCTAGCTTAATGACAACTCATAATCAAACTTGATTTTGTTTCAATTAAATACAACACAACACAAGCTACATTCATATTGATTGCGGTTGGGGTTCCACTCCCAGTGTACTACTACACACTACCCACCACCAATGTTATCAACCAAGATGACGTTTTCAAACTATTCAACAGACTGGTCTACGATATTAAATGCTACTAATCCAATCCTGTTATTGTATTTTGTCAGAGCTAAGTCATAATCACACTTAGCACATCTTGAAAGGAATAAGTGAGCGGCAACCTCAAATGTTACAGTACTAAACAAACATAAAATATTTCCGATCATCAGCGTACTCTTAAGAATATTTAATATTTTTAAATGTCGAAAATGAAAATACAGATAATTAGTCTCACACAGATGACGAAAGTACAAGAAAATCACCTTTTGGGACGACGTTCAATTGACGAAAGAGTCTACCATCCTGGACACTTCCGGTTGTACAATGTATGCACGTGACACCAGCAGCCAATCAACAACCAGGGAAGCGATAGACCCGCCTACGACTTTGAGCGAGTCAGTCTGGAGTTTGGCCTCCAGATTGGCATTATCTCTCAAAATAATTACAGCTCCTGCGATATAAAGAGTTTTATACCAGGTCGACATAAATACCTTACCCACAAACATGTATTATAATTTTCTGCAACACTCCATATTTTGTGATCGAGGAGTGGTGCCAGGCGTGTAACTTGGCGTCATTTTGTGTCCTCACCTTTGTGTGAGCAAGACGGTGAAGTAATGCTTCTTTGTACTCCACTCTGTGACGTGGGTTACAGCGTGTGTTCTTTTGTTTGTTTTATTTTTTTTCTTCTTTCCTTTGTTTTTTGTTTTTTTTAGACCGACACATCTAATTGACCGCTGTGCCTCATCATTATCATCAAACAAAATGTGAACGACAGCAATAAATAGCAATATCATAGACGTAAACATGAATAAAATGCAATATTAGGGGTATATTGAAATGAAGGTCCCTATTAAATGTGTCAATCATGTCCATATGTTTTCAGGTTAGCTTTCATGTAAACAAAAAAAATTAAACCCTTACATGAGAGAAGGTGAAGGTAATATTTTATAGGTTTTTGTGTTTGTTCAAAACTATCCCTTTAACTCGTATGATTTTATGCTAAAATAGTTATTTTTCAAAGTTGTTAAACACGGTTTTATCCAGCAGAGGGCGGTACTGTATCTATGAATAATGAGCTCTTTCATTGACGTTTACCGTACGGTACAGTATTTTTAAAAAGAAAAAGGGCAAAAATACGCACACAGTGAAAAACGTCATATATGTAAAAACCGGCTAAGTTAAATAAAACACATACAAAATCATAAGTATATCTTAGATGTAAAACGTTATCTTAAATAAAATAATGTTATGTTCAATATACTAATTGGAATCTGTCAGGGGGGAATTCAACACACTGGTTGGATATTTTGTTGCACATCACACAGAGAACTTGGTAAGACACACAGAGGCAAGCAAAAAAGAAGAGATATCGCAGTATCATTTGCAAATATACACTCTGTCCAACCAAAACTAACCATGGTCAGAGTATTTGTTGTTATTCAATATGTTTAGATGCACTCAAAATCATTCGACACATTGCAAAATTATATGTGTTGGCAATGGGTGCTGATTTACAACAACTGCAATGCTGATGAACCAACAAAACATCATTTATTATTATTAGTAGTAGTACTAGTATTTGGTCATGCTATATTGACAGTTTGTACAATATACAATCGGGCTCTTTCTTTTCTTTTACATGCTCGAGCTGCACAGTATACTGTATACTTAACCATGAAGGGAAGTGTGTAGCCATGGCATAAATCAAGGGGTTCCCTGCAAGTTCAGGTCACAGGGATGGCAAGGCAAAGTGCCTATGTAAGGGAACTGCTGTTGTTTGAACTCCCAACACCGATGCAGTCACATCGTGTCTCTGCATCTGCTCACAACACCGCGCCATACTGCACCCCCTCCTCCTAAATATTTAGGCCCTTTTCTCTAAATAAGGCAGCCTTATCGTAGTTCCTGTCATTTCTGCCTACTCCCCACTACAAACATCCTCGCTGGTGTCTGTGCGGCAGTAGCAAGCTGGAGCCTGTGCATTCTTTTGCCTTGTATGGAGAAATGGCTTGGCCCTGGGATGTCTTTGTACGGAACAGGCCGGCCTCGCCATTGGCCGGGACGGGAAGGGGAGGGTCTGATTCTTGAAACAAACTTTTCTGTGGGACTGCCTGCTTCCCTTCCCACATAGTGCTGTGTCTGAAGCACTGGACTAAAGGCATTTGAGGGACTCCCACATATTTCTACCTGAAGCCAAGGTGAGAAAGAAAGCAGTTTTCCTACTGGATCATACCTAGAGTGTTGGGAGTGCTGTGCATTCTGTGGGAAAGTGCTGCAAGTGAAGATGAGGTGGTTGCAACACAGGGCACACAGATGGCGCGTTTGTATACTGGATGTGGAGGAGTGTACTGTATGTGTGTTTGCACCATTACACAGAGGAATTCCTTTGACCCATTTAGATCTCTTTCGCTCCCTCACCGACGCGCCACATTTTGTGTTTTTGGAACTCCTGACCTTTGAACTCCACGGCTGGGTGAACACCGAGGGATGACAGGAAGACTGTTTCGTCACATCTGCCTTGTATGAGTGACTGTGCGAGTGTGTTTTTTGTGTGAGAGGAGTTGCAATGGGATTACAAAGAAAAAGGTCAAGACGCAGTCATTCTCAACTGCTTGTGTCAGCACCCAAAATTGGGAGCCATTACAATATTTAATGAGCATCCAATGCTGCACGTTGTAAATAAGTTTAGACAGATAGATAAATAAGTGAAACATGGCCTTTTTTTGCGGAATTTTGATATTTGATTTATTTATTATTATTATTATATGTATGTCAGCACAGTGGTCTGGGGTTCGAATCTCATCGTGGATTTTCTCCATGTAGTCCTGCTTCAGTATCTTTATACTTGTTACATGAGTCTAGTTTGAATACAATAAAAGTAGGTCACAACTTAATGACCAGTACTCAAATACGGTTCTTTGGCCATACACAGAGTAACTGCTCTGGTACTATTTAGCAGCCATTCTTAGTGGTTCTATAGAGAACCAACCATTATCCAGTGCTTCTATATAGCACCAGATGAGTACTGAAACGTCTCCGTGGTGTTATATAGAATCATAGTTGTTCTATAGAATTATAACCTTCCTAAAGAACCGGTAATTAACCCCTAAACAACCCCTCTGGTGTAATGGTACTATATGGAATGAGGAGTGCATTATAGAACCTCTGAAGCACCTTTTTTAGAGTGTAGGAAGCCCAAGTGTGATCAGTTGAGAACTGTCTGGTGTACAGAACAAATGTGCAACGATGAACCCAACCCAAGCTGAGGCACGTCTGTTGCCGAGGTCCAAAATAGTTGTGATTCTGTTTGTTGATTCACCAACTGTGCGTCGCTGAAACTCGCTAAGACCGGACCGTACTCATTGATAATACTCTGTCCTGAAAACAGTCCTCTACTGTTCCACTACTGCCAAAGAGATAACACAATTAGAGGGCCTCAAATGACAACGTTTACAGTGCAGCTACTTCAACCGCCAACACAAACACACACACACACACACACACACTGCCTGGTGATGAAAATCTATGTGGATGAGAGACAGCGTTATCTGATTGAGGAATTTTATGGTTACTTAGGGGATAACTTGGAACTTAGATGCTGGTTCGTTTCCAGTTCGTTCTTGCACTGAGAGGTGCGGAGTGAAACAAAAACATCTTTATTTATTTTTATGAAGTACAAACTGAGCCGAGATATCTGCATTGTTCCATTATTAATTTCATCTTTAACTTCATACTATACAGTAATGGTATGCTTATAATGGGTTTATTAATGGTTTGTAAATGGCTTATTAGACAGTTTGGCAGCACTTCAAACATGCTTAATTAACAATCACAAGACATTAGATAAGAGTACCAAAAGTGACATTCTGCTTACGAAATTGTGTAGCATTTAGAAATGGTAATATTGCATTATTCCAATATCTTACAATAGGGCTCCATTTTGACAGGGCTTGTTATGAGTCCACACTTGAAAATGATGATTTATTGATATAGATATATATATGATTTATATTATACATAGTACAGAAATTACTCACATAATTGTATTACGTGAGTAAATTGCAGTTAATGTTAGTTCATTTGACAAAATAAACATGTTAATTGATCATATATTCATAAGCAATTAATAACTGTTGTTTTAAAGTGGTAACATGATTCACCTAATCTAATTTGGAAATTAAAACGAAAAAATGACTCTATTGAATTTGTTTTGTTTACTATATTTTGTTTATGAAACACAGTGTTGGGGAGTAACTGATTACATGTAACGACATTATGTAATTTAATTACAAAATGTATGTAATTGTAATCGATTACATGACTGGGAGAAAATGTGTAACTAAATTACATTTGAGTTTGGAAATTTCCATGATTACAATTTAAGTTACATTTGAAAAATAGCCGCAAAAGGTTTTGACTTTTGACAGATTTTGACTTTGATTTTCACTTCCTCTTTTCAAAGTCGACACTTGGGATTGGCTTTCTCATTGATTCATGTGACACTACGCCATTCCACGCTAGCCTTAAACATGACATCCATCCATCCATTTTCCGTACCGCGTATCCTCACCAGGGTCGCGGGCGTGCTGGAGCCTATCCCGGGCGACTCTGGGCAGGAGGTGGGGTACACCCTGAACCGGTCACCAGCCAATCGCAGGGCTCATATAAACAAACAACTATTCACACTCACATTCACAGCTACGGGGAATTTAGAGTGTTCAATTAATCAATTCCGTTGTTTGAGCTGTGAGAAAATGAAAAGGTAGGCTCTTTTGTTTTGTTTCTTCAATGCATGGTAGACGTAATAAATTATGTTACAGTACTCACTGTCTGAAATAATGGTAGCGAGCAGGAAAGAGAGGGCATAACAGGAAGGGCCTGGCTTGGACCAAAACTGTAGGCCAGTAGTGACTTACCCTTTTTGGTATGTGCTTTGATGCCAGTAATCAGGTTATGCATTAACATGATAAAGTCATTATGTTAATTTTATTAAAGAATTATGTGCATTTTTATTATAAGACAATTATGACACAATTAGAAAGTGTGATCACAGCTAAATTGTGTGTGCTGTGAACTGTTTACTAGTTATAGAAGGCAACATGCTTCAGTGTGTAAAACACAATCACAGCCCCATGGAGAGAGAGATAGTTGGTGAATAAAGAGCAGCTTAGAGTTATTTATAATCATTAAGTGATGCTGCGGACGATAGATTTGTTGTGGCTTTGTACACTTCTTTGCCAAAGATGGGATCCATCCATCCATTTTCTGAGCCGCTTCTCCTCACTAGGGTCGCGGGCGTGCTGGAGCCTATCCCAGCTGTCATCGGGCAGGAGGCGGGGTACACCCTGAACTGGTTGCCAGCCAATTGCAGGGCACATAGGAACAAACAACCATTCGCACTCACAGTCATACCTACGGGCAATTTAGAGTCTCCAATTCATGCATGTTTTTGGGATGTGGGAGGAAACCGGAGTGCCCGGAGAAAACCCACGCAGGCACGGGGAGAACATGCAAACTCCACACAGGCGGGGCTGGGGATTGAACCCGGGTCCTCAGAACCGTGAGGCTGACGCTCTAACCAGTCGGCCACCGTGCCGCCCCAAAGATGGGATATTACAGCTTATTTATTGATATTTTATGTTACATAAAGGTCGGCACTGTGGGTGACTGGTTAGCACATCTGCCTCACAGTTCTAGGGTTCAAATCTGGCCTCGCCTGTGTGGAGTTTGCATGTTCTCCCCGTGCCTGCGTGGGTTTTCCCCGGGTACTTCGGTTTCCTCCCACATCCCAAAAACATGCATTAATTGAAGACTCTAAATTGCCCGTAGCTGTGAATGTGAGTGCGAATGGTTGTTTGTTTATATGAGCCCTACGATTGGCTGGTGACCAGTTCAGGGCTGCTGGCCCGCGAACCTCGTGAGGATAAGCGGTATGGAAGATGGATGGATGGATGGATGGATGTCATGTTTAAGGCTAGCGTGGAATAGCGTAGTGTCACATGAATGAATGAGAAAGGCAATCCCAAGTGTCGACTTTGATAGTGATATGAAAAAAATTGTAATCATGGAAATTTACAAACGCAAATGTAATTTAGTTACACATTTTCTCCCAGTAATGTAATCGATTACAATTACATACATTTTGTAATTAAATTACATAATCTCGTTACATGTACTCTCAATTGTCTGTAGGTGCGAATGGTTGTTTGTTTCTATGTGCCCTGCAATTGGCTGGCGACCGTTTCAGGTTGTACCCCGCCTCTCTTGTGCAGAGTCAGCTGGGATAGGCTCCAGCACGTCCGCAACCCTAATGAGGAGAAGTGGTGTGGAAAATGGATGGATGGATGGATGGATGGATAGATGCATCGAATCCACCAATTGTAAAGACAAAGAACTGCTTATAATAGTCCATTCTGGTCATTTCCCTAAGAAATACATTTGAAAGTAGCCGATGCAATGGAGCTGAGCCACCATTAAGGAGGTTTGCTCCATCCCCATAGTTTTAATGATAGAATTCCAAAGTCTTTAAGTTTGAATATTATATATTACAATGAAGATTCCCAAAGCTAAATTCAACCTACTCTGTGATGACGATTTGGAAGTTTTACCATAGGAAGAAATGTTAAGTGAATTCAACTGTTCCAGGTTCAAACAATCATATATATGTATGTATATATTTATATACACACATATGTAATTTGTTTTCCTACACTATTTATAGTGAATTGAAATAATGGATAGACCCAGCCCTTTTTTGGGGGGCTGGCAGGAGGCTATCTTCTCACTTTACAACTGGTTGGAATGGAATATAGTCATGTGGCTCAGGGACACGAGTGTGAAGTCACCCCGTTGTGACTCAACTATTAAAATGGACCTGCTCCATCCTGCACGAGTTCTATTGGTATCAACACCAATTACAAATCACATCCCACAATACACACGCCAGCGCCCAATATGAGTGACAGATCTATTTGAGGGCGAGTGTCAAGTTAGCTACTTTGGAAATGTGTCATTTTCACATCCGTCACTGGAGAGACTGTGAGAAGATGGTAGACTGATGAACCATATTAATGCACTGCACATTGTTTGAACTGGAGCTACATCGATATAGGGTCCATTTTGGAAAGTATGTACTCTATAACATTACTTATTGGACATATTTGTACATTTTCCAGCCACAAAACGTACACGTATGTCACTAGGTTTTCGGGCGAAAACGATATGTAGTAAATTCTTCCCAGAGGTTCAATGCTGTTCTGTATGAGGGATACACTCTATGAGGGTACGAATAGGGTACTACCTGAGCCCTGAGGTCACTACTACAGCAACAAGCTCCAGAGGTACAATAAACTTTCTTTTTGAGAGAGTAGTGCAGTAAATGATTGTTGCAGAGTACGAGTCTCATTTTGACACATTTTACTAAGAGGAGACATTACGTGTTTTCCCAACATGTCTCAATAACAAATTTGTGATACACTTTAGTCAAAATACACCAAGAATCAAGAATTATTAGTACATGTTGCACATCATATTTCTTGTCTCTCTGAATTTAACACGTTTGTAGGGGCCAGCCGGGCAAATGGTTTTTGAAAATGGGTTTGGGAGAAAAGCAAGTACTCATAAAGGCAATAAAAGCGTTTTAACTCATGGAGGTAGCACTTCATACCATACACTGTGTGTATGTGGCACCATGTCCCCCCCACCACCACCACCACCACTACTCCACCGTGTCCACAATTTCCCCGAGCAATCAGTTATGTGCTTGTTATCAGAAGGGAAGCCAGTGTTTTTGCATGATAGTGTTTCAAACAGTGTAGTCCAGGCGCTGGACATCGTTTGAAAGTGGCTCTAGACCTTTGCCCGGCATAGCTGATCATGTCATAGGCAAATAAACTAAGTGTAGGGGCAGTTCTAATTTAAATTAGCCCACTGTTATGTAAGAGACAGACACATTTTTTAGAAAGAGGCAGATAAAAATAGATTTACTTGTTGTTTTTAATTCTCCCTTGATGGGTCGGCAGGTCCTCCAGAGACACAACTATTTGCACACAAGCCATTGCAGTCAATTTTCCATAATATGTCTTCTTTAAATCAATTTGTGCACAGGCCCAAAATCATCTGTCGCCATGTCAAGCAAGCGTGCCAAGGGGAAGACGACCAAGAAGCGCCCCCAGAGGGCCACCTCCAATGTGTTCGCCATGTTTGACCAGTCTCAGATTCAGGAGTTCAAAGAAGCCTTCAACATGATTGACCAGAACAGGGACGGCTTCATCGACAAGGAGGATCTGCATGACATGCTGGCCTCTTTGGGTACAACCCGCCTTTTTGTCGGACCACAACATTATAAGGACTACTGTTACTTATCATTATCATTGTTCCTTCCAAGAGGTTGACGTAATTTTCTCACCACCAGGTAAAAACCCGTCAGATGAATACCTGGAGGGCATGATGAGCGAAGCACCGGGACCCATCAACTTCACCATGTTTCTCACCATGTTTGGAGAGAGGCTCAATGGCACCGACCCAGAGGACGTCATCCGCAACGCCTTCGCCTGCTTTGACGAGGAAGGGTCTGGTGAGTTGACATCATATTTGGTTCCCTTAAGTCAAATTGGACGCCACTATAAGGCAGGAGAACCATGTGATTTATCCCAGGGAGTCACCGATTATATACAGTTGCAAGTATGTGAACCCTTTCAAATTTAAATATTGGTCATGAAATTTGTTCTCCTTTTCACAGTCACAACAATGGCCAAACACAGTCTACTTCACCTAATAAATAGGGATGTTCGATACCACTTTTTTCAGACCGATACCAGTTACGAGGATTTCCTCTTGAGTATTCACCTACAGCAGGGGTGGCGAACCCGCGGCTCTCGAGCCGTATGCGGCTCTTTGCCCACTTTCATGCGGCTCTTATGAAGGCATGAAAGCATCCATCCATCCATCCATTTTCTGAGCCGCTTCTTCTCACTAGGGTCGCGGGCGTGCTGGAGCCTATCCCAGCTGTCATCGGGCAGGAGGCGGGGTACACCCTGAACTGGTTGCCAGCCAATCGCAGGGCACATAGAAACAAACAACCATCCGCACTCACAGTCACACCTACGGGCAATTTAGAGTCTCCAATTAATGCATGCATGTCGAAGTTTATTTTAATGTGCGTGCGCGCTTTGCTTGAGTTCATTATGGTATTTTTGCAAAACTGGCATGCGCAATGAATGAAAAGAGCTCGACGTTTCCCAGTCTGATCGCGATCTTTTGAGAAAATAATTTGTCAAATTCGCTCTCAAAATGGCAGGGAAAAAATACTCAGTTAAACGGAAATATGTGGATGCACACAAGACGTTTTTACTAGAGTGAGAGAGCTCATATTTTGTTGTTGAGCCCAACGGCAAGCCACTCTGCCTTTTGTGTCAGGCGTCTTTTCTTTCAAAGCTTCAAATTTTCAGCGACACTTCCGCTCACTCCACGCTAACATCGACCTGGAATTTCCGAAAGGGACTGAACTTCGCAGTCACAAGTTGGTCACTTTGAAAAATCAGACACAAAAGCAGATGCAGTTTTTCAAAAAAATAATGAAGCATCCAGAGACTGTAACGCTTGCATCATATCAACTGGCTTGGAACATTGCAAGGGCCAAAAAGCCATACAATGAAGGGGAATTTATTAAAAAATGCCTCGGTGACGTCGCTCAAATCTTGTGTCCTGAAAACAACAAACTTAAACAAATGGTATCAGACCTTCAACTGTCCTGCACACTGTTGAACAGAGAATATCGGACATTAGCACTGCTATTGAATCACAGTTGCACTCTGACCTCCAATCATGTGAGTATTTTAGTGTTGCATTAGATGATACTTGTGACATACAAGACAAACCTCAATGGGCAATATTTACACGGACTGTGTCAAACGATTGTTTGATAAAAGAAGAACTTCTTGATATTGTGCCATTAAAAGAGAGGACTCGTGAAATTGATCTGAAAGAAACAATGATGGCTCCATTTGCGAAAGTAAATGATGTGGCTCTTTGCAGTAACACAGTAAAAAATGTGGCTCTTGATCTCTGACTGGTTGGCCACCCCTGACCTACAGTATACCACTAGCACTTTTGATACATAAAATTTCAATTAACGCAATGACAGATACTGTAATCTGTTATTTAATAATCAAAAATCTTTCTTTCTTTCTGGCACACATGATTTGGGGTGTCAAACCGCTGCAGTGTAGCGCCAACTACTGGCAAGGATGACTTCATCGATAATTTTTGCCTTAAGTATTGGTCGCTGGTATTGCAGCCTTCAAGAGTACCTGATAGCTTGAAATAAGGCCGGTATCATCCCGATACACTCGGCCATCAATACTAATAACACACAAACAATTGTTTTCATGTTTTTGTCAGACATACCTCGTAAACATTTACAGTGCAGGGTGGAAAAGGTATGTGACCCCGAGGCTCATGACTTCTCCAAGAGATAATCAGCCAGGAGTCAGCCAAGCTAGAGTCCAATCAATGTGATGAGACTGGAGGTTTTGGTCAAAGCTGCCCAGCCCTATAAAAATCAGAATCATATTTTTGTTTGCATGGAAATAGTTTAACTATTAGTCTCTCACTTAAATGAAGACAAGTGCTTTAGAAAATGGATGGATAGATGAACTTAATGTGTGATCCAACGGGTGTATTTCCCCCTTTTACTCCAAGGTGTCATCCACGAGGACCATCTGAGGGAGCTGCTGACCACCATGGGCGACCGCTTCACGGACGAAGAGGTGGATGAGCTCTTCCGTGAGGCGCCCATTGACAAGAAGGGCAACTTCAACTACGCCGAGTTCACCCGCATCCTCAAACATGGCGCCAAAGACAAAGATGACGAATAGCGTACAACGGAGATGTGACCACACACCTGCCTCTGCACACAGATCACCATATGCCCATTTCCACATTTAAGAATACGTGTCATTATCAGTTTATAAATGCTGTGTATTCGTTTGCTTATGAAGTATTCCCTAACAGTCTTCCTTGAAGGTTACCATGAAGACCTGCATCTCATCTACTGATAGCATTGAGATGCTATTTACACCACCACAATGTGTGCATGCAGAGACCTGATTGGACAATCAGATGCAAAATACCAGAAAAGTTTACCTCTTCCTGCCATTTAGCTAGCACGGTTACAAAATGCACTGCAATCTTCCTCCACAATACATACAATGTGACATTTAAACGGATCGAGAAGTAACTTGCTCATATTGTGTTTATTCCTTTATGACAGGGTCAGGGAACCTATGCCCATAAGGGGCCTGTGAAAGAATTTTAAGCAATTCTAAAAACCGGGGAACTGGTATAAAAAAATATTTGAACCACACAGGGTTATGATCTATAGTCAAAAATAGTTGCATTTTTTTTTTTCAAACTAGAGTATAGAAACTGATATGGCCTCTGATAGGAAAAAGTTCCTCCCCTGCTTTGTATGCCAATCGAATGCTGGGTGTAAAGTACAGTATGTAGGACTTGATGGGGTGGGATCTAAGAGTTTGTAGTTAAAGCTCTAAAGTCCCATGCTGGTTGCATGCATTTGTTTGGTCATGTGTATTGTGAAACTGCAGGGTGAAAATTTCTCCAATGAATAAACTACATTTATCCATGCCCTTTGACCATAGGAAGTGTTTTTTTTCTCCTCTACAATTTTTTTTTCTTCCCTTAAAACAAATGGAACAAAATGTCTGAGAAACAATTTGTTTTACAGTCAATGTGTACTCCAGTCACTTAAAATAATCCATAATTGCCTTTAAACATTATTTGTACATTGCAACTTTGCATCTTTTGTAAGGTAGAAAATAAAATTGCAGTGCACTCAAAATGGTTTTCCATTCAGTAACAAGTGGGAATACTTTGACAGCAGCAAATCCATCACATTCTTAAAAGACATTTTCTTGTAGTCTCCAATATTTGTTGGGTGGAGCATCCATTTTAGCATCATGATAATTCATTTATATACACGGGGGGTGGAAAATCAAAGGAACACTTGATAAACACTTCAAGTAACGCCCAAGTTTTGGGCTGTCCAGTGGCCAAAAGGTTTGCTGAAAAGTCCAGCGTAGTCAAGAGTGTGCAAGAGATACCAGGAGACAAGCAAAAAAAAAAAAAAAAAGTGTTTTTGTTAAATATATTCTAGAAGTTAACATTTATTTGCTTAGCTTGCATTAGTATTATGGACGATTTTAGATGTCTCGCCTTCAAAAAGATGACTCGGCATCATCCGATGGAAGGGCGCCTGGACCAAGGACGTGATCGGATGTGGTCGGGGACGTGACAAGTGTTGGTCCAATGTTTTGTGTTGTGTCTTATTGTTTAGAACATTATGTCTGGGAAAAACCCTCCTATTTTCAAATAAATGCAGGAGCGACGGGAGAGATTGGTTAGAGCGTGTTGAGAGGCTGTGATCTGAACAATCTCCCATACGCCCTCCTCATGAGAAAAAGAAACCAGTGTCTTCATTCCTTTTGTGTCTATTTTTTATAATGTTGGGTAAGATAAATCCAACATTAAATTGGTCCTTCGAGCCGGATTTCCACACACCCGAGGAATCCAGTTGTGGAGCCGACTTCCAGTTAAGAGACCGTGGCCACGGCAAGTAAGACCCTTTACGGGACTGGTTTTCGTTCTCCTTAACTGGGATCTGAAGGTTGACGACAATCCACAGGATTGAAGACGACTGGTGAGTTAAATTTAAAAACATTTTTTTAGGAAAAAGGACGCCGGAGTCCACAAATTCCGCGAGGACGGCGGAGTCCTGTACGTACTTAAATTCCGTGTTTAATAAACCTTGTGTAATACTAGTCACTGGCAAGTAATGAGGGACGGCGGAGTCCGACATATTCCGCGAGGACGCCGGAGTCCTGTATGTACTTAAATTCCGTGTTTAATGAATAAAGAAACTAGGAAAGTTTCGTGGCGTCGTAGTTAAATTCCGTATAGGACGGCGGAGTCCTCTAATGAGCTGTTGACAAACGTAGTTAAATTCCGTATAGGACGGCGGAGTCCTCTGACGAGCCAGTGTGAATGAAAACTGTTTGAATGAGAGTGTAAATGGGAAATGGGAAACCACTAGGTTTTTCATTCCATACCAAAACAGTGGGAAAGTAAACGGTGGACTTTTGTGGATGCAAAGGCAAGAATTCTCCACTCGAAAGAGTTGAAGTGAGAATTACCACAGAAAGTAAATTTGAATCACCGTCCTACTGAAAAGAAACAGTGTTCTAGACTACCCTAGGTAGTATTACACTGAACCAAATTCTTTCAAATGGGGAAAGGAAGTAGTAAAATAAAAAACAGGAATACACTGCAGTGTAAAGGTTGGAGGTTCATTAAATTAAATTTAAAAGAAAAAAAAAACAGGATCCTGATAAAATTTTATATTTAGAGACAGGGATAACCGAACACGCCTTTAATGGTTGGTTAAATACACAAAAAATAGCCGCGTTGCAGGAATCAAATTATATAAAAAATAAAAGACAAACCACCGTTAAACACCGGTTGTCTGTAGTCTTGCAGCTTATCACAAAAATAGAAGATAAAAAAAGAATGTGATGAGCTGCAGTAATACAGAGAGCAGCATTCATATTTGAGAAAAAAAAATATATATATACATTTACTAGATTACCGCAAGGTTACTGTGAAAGTCCAACTGTTTATTCACAAGTTAATTCACAACACGCATGTCTTCTGGCATCTACAGATGAAGACACATGCAAAGATTCATTGACCTTACTGCATCATCTAACAGAAGAGGGACATAAAGTTAACAAAAATAAATTGCAATGATGTAAAAGACAAGTTAAATATCTAGGCCATAATTTAAGTATAGGAGGAAAGACTATATTAGAAGACAGGAGAGCTATAGTCTTGAAAAATCCTAAACCACAGACGAAGAAACATATAATAATCGTTTTTAGGTCTGACGACTTATTGTAGAGCATGGATTCCAAACTATGCAGAAATTGTTGCACCATTGTCCAAATTCCTGTATGAAAACAAGCTTAAAATTACATCACCTGTTTAATGGAGTACAGAGGCAGAAAAGGCCTTCTGTGACATTAAACAACATTTGGTGTCCAGTGCTGCGCTAGGCCTTCCAAATTTAATGATAAAACATTCATTCAAATGGTAGATTGTAAAAGCTATTGCATGACCTCCGTACTTACACAACAATACGGTGATAAGCTAAGACCAAGAGCTTATTTTTCAACTAGAGAGCAGTTCACCCTAAAGGTCCCACATACAGTGTCTGCTCTCCTATTGCAAACCAATATGGCGTTTTTATCACCTGCAAGACATTTATCTTGCATTGCCATCTTGCTGTCACAACCACATTTGACTGTTGAACGATTCACAACCTTAAATCCAGCCACACTAACACCCTTACTTGATGAAGGCACGCAGCATGATTGTCAGGAATTGGCTGAACAAGCTGCTGAATTAGTAGCATTAACCGAGGCATGCAAACTCATGATAAATAAAGATGGTACAATCTATACTGATAGCCAATATGAGTATTCCACAACAAGAACGCAATTATTGGGAAAAACAAAGTGCAAAACTACAAAATGAAATTTACATTAGCACAGGAAAAAAAAAAAAAAAAAAAAAACCTATTCAAATGGGCTGCTATATTGAGACATGCTGTGTCACATGTCTCAACCGGAGGGATGGTGGCACAGATAGATTGACACTTTACAGCCCTAAAAAATAGCAGAAAGAAACACGTCGGTTCATTTAACACACTGTAAAAGAGTCATTTCAGCTGAGTACTCAAATAGGGAAGGTGAGCAAAAGTCTGATAACGGAGCGGGAGCAGATGTGTAGATTCTGAAAACGCTTGCTGGTCAGTGAAGAAAAAAGACACCAACCCTTTTAGTGAGAACTCAGCAGAAAGGCACACCCACGTTGGTTATGAGATTCGATAAGTTGTTACGTAGCAACTTTGGCTACTATGATGTTGGTTTTGTTTTTGTGGTACATGGGACGTCCCACCCTCAATGATAAAACCCATTTTTTAGATTGAAAATCACCTACCAACTGGACCAATATGACGAACCCAATAATAAAAAAATTTTGAATCATTAACTCGAATCAAAAGGAGTACAGCTGATGATCAAAATTGTGGGCATGGCCTCCAAATGCGGCAAAACGGTTTAATATTTTGTGCCCCCCAAAATCAAGCTGCTTTAATCATAATTCCATATGCGGCTCTCACCAATGATGCTCAAGAGAATGGGCAGAATTGGGGATTTAGGTATGACTGGTATGCAACTATAGGTTTTGAATGGGAACACCTTATTGGTGAAACAGGTTATGATTGGTCCAGTTGGTCAAAAAAAAAAAACAGCAAAAGAACATAGAAAGAAGTTTAACCTAAGCAAAACGGCCCATAGTTTAATATTGAAATACAAATCAAGTCACCCAATGTGTTTGATAGTGAGCTTGTGGGCCTATTCTGGTGGAAAAGATCCCCACTTCCAAGTAGTATTGTGTTATAGGAACCGTGTTAAACCAAAAATGCCATTGAAAACTTCAAAGAAAGGTAGACAAATTTTAATGGTTAACAACATAACTACTGATGATTGGTTCCTTGTTGTCACAGGAGTTTCAGGACAAAATAACAATTGGTTACTATTGATGGAACAAGCAGCAAATGTAGCGAGAAAAGATTGTGTTGTTTGCATGGGTCCCAGGCCTTTGTTGCGCATAGTTCCGGCATAATTATCACAAGATTGTATTATTCCATTTGCACACTGATTGAGGAGCATCTGCAACATTTGCACAACCAACATTGTCCCAGATGATCGCACTACTCGTCACTTTAAAGCGCATACACTCCTTGAAGTCTCAGCGCCCTTTGCACAATGGTCATTGCACCGGACTATTGCGATATTAGTCATTCAAACTGCTGCTAGAGGACTCTGCATCTTTTTGCACAATTGTTTTTTGTCAATGTCTTTATGTCTCCAAAGTGTTCTGTAAATTGACTGTCTGTTGTACTAGAGCGGCTCCAACTACCGGAGACAAATTCCTTGTGCGTTTTGGACATACTTGACAAAAAAGAGATTTATCCTGGCAGAGGCAGAATTATCCAACATAAAACATACATGGTGTTCCTCGTGGGGTTCCTAATCAATACAAATTAGCTGACCAAGTTGCAGGAGGATTTGAATACTTCATATGCTGTTGGTGTACGATTAATAAAAATGTTGATGGGATAAACTATATCCACTTCAATGTACAGAGATTAGGAAATTGGACTCAGAGTGGGTTGGAAGCTGTGCACGAGCAGCTCAAGGACGTTCCAAAGACCGCATAGCTGTCGACATGCTCCTCGCAAGAGAGGGAGGTGTTTGCGGTATGTTTGGAGAACAAACAATACTGCTTCAGATGGCAGCTTGACCAGAGCCATCGACGGTCTACGGACCCTCAATCAACACTCCTTGTGAAACAGCTGAATGGACGTTTTTGGTAAATATAAAAACCTAATTTCACCAATTGATATCAATTGCTGTTTTTGCAGCCATTCTGACATTGTGTGGATGTTGTTGTATCCCATGCATTCGGGCATTAATCAGTAAATTAATCACCACAGCCATAACCCACATGGAACCGTATGGAGCAGATTTATCCTTTATTGGAGGTTGATAATAATGACGATGATGATGATGATGATGATGTTGTTTTACCTGATTTGTTTCCTGATGCAGGTGATTACGATGTTTAAACTACAACATTCATGTATGACAAGTTTACTCTGAGTGTAAATGTATCTGTTTCATAAAAATGATTCTACAGTTAAAAATCGAAATGAAGTGACTGTAAGATATGAGAATTTGTGCAAATACATGATAAACAGGAGGGAAATGTTAAATATATTCTAGAAGTTATCATTTATTTGCTTAGCTTGCATTAGTATTATGGACGATTTTAGATGTCTCTCCTTCAAAAAGATGACTCAGCATCATCCGATGGAAGGGCGCCTGGACCAAGTACGTGATCGGATGTGGTCGGGGACGTGACAGGTGTTGGTCCAATGTTTTGTGTCTTATTGTTTAGAACATTATGTCTGGGAAAAACCCTCCTATTTTCAAATAAATGCAGGAGCGACGGGAGAGATTGGTTAGAGCGTGTTGAGAGGCTGTGATCTGAACAATCTCCCATGCACTCCTCATGAGAAAAAGAAACCAGTGTCTTGATTCTTTTTGTGTCTATTTTTTATAATGTTGGGTAAGATAAATCCAACAGTTTTCTTTATGAACACTGTCATAGACCTGTACTTCCAACAAAGTATGAAGTGTCAAACCTAAGAATTTTTCAAAGTTTTAATGATAAATGAGCCTACAAATGTCATCTGGGTGATATCCAACACATCAAACCACCACAACAAAGAGAATTTATGAAAAACTGAACTTTTATTACTTTGAAATGCTGATACAAAACTCACTTAAAGTTTAAGGCATATATTGCACAAACTATTGAGCGCATGTATGTATGTATGTGTGTGTGTGTGTGCGTGCGTATGTATATGTATATATATATATATATATATATATATATATACAGGGTCTGGGGGGGACATCATCAATCCCTCAGTCGAAGGTTTAAGGCACAGAAGCCAGTCACACTGCTAACGGTCAGTAACATCAAGATTTTTGAATGGGTTTGGCAGTGAAGAAATGACCATTTCCGAGATAAATATGTCATTACCAAACTAAAACGCCTTGACCTTGAAAATATTTACATACATGAGTTTTTCCCAATTGGAATGTCAACCATCTAAAACATACAAAATCATGCTATTCTAAAACCTTTTCCTTTAATTATTTTTAACCAGACATCTCCAGAATCACAAGCCACATTGTAGTAGTAGTAATAATGATTTAAAAAAAATATATAATAAAAAAACAAAAACAAAAAAATGTACTTTAATAATTAGTTCTCTAAGCAAGACCTAATGCTGGCGTGACCTGTGTAAAATGAGGTATACATGCACATCCATTAATAACATGAACAAAACGTGAAAAGAACTGACAGTATTGAGATTCTAAGTGAACAAACAGCTAGAAGGAACTGGAGCGGCATCAAAAAGTCACCCATCTCTTTGCACATGCAACATACGTAATGGTACAAACTGGCCATGGTTCAATGACTCTGGTAAACAGGAACCTGACAGTTCTGCTACAGTATCTCTATGATATCGACATTCAGCCGCACAAATATTTTGCAGTTATTCTAAAGACAGTTTCATGGAAACTACGATTTCATGAATGATTGGACATTTCTAAAGCACAGATGAAAAGGGGAAAAACATGAAAGATGCCTTAATAAACATTTCTCAGTTTTACAACGTTCAGCTTTGGCAAAATAGTAAGCTAGGGTCTCACAAGGTCACTTAAGTCTATTGCCTCAGACAAAAAGGTGCAGAGTCAGATGTAACGGAGAGGCACGATGAGAATGATGTCATCGAGCTGCTAGACACTACACCGCCATCGACTTCAGTTTCAGACCCAATGTAACCCGCTCCTTTCATTCCGCAAGCCCCTCAAGAACAATACTGTTGGAATGGATGGCAAAAAAGGACCAGAACAGAGTGGTTCGTAATGATAACATCACAAAGAAAGAAAAATCCTTTGGCAATAAAATAAAGACATGGTGATTGGGGAAAAAAAAAAAAAAAAAAAAAAAAAAAAAAAATGGTACAGCATTACTGAAGAAAGTCATAATTTAATCCAGTTAACCCCCATGAGAAAAAAGCCAATGAGGATCTTTTGAATTGTAAAAACAAGGACTATGTTAGTGTAACAGAGTAAAAACAAATGTAACCATTGGAACATGTTTGAATACCTTTTGTAATTTCGAGAAAGATTGCTACTGAAGGCATCACAAACCGCACACTGCTATTCATGTGCACTGAATGGAACGCTCACAGTGTTGGTAACAGCAGCTGCTTGATTCTAGAGCATTTAAAAAAAGAAGAAAAAGTTGCTTCAACCAGCAGCTCTTTAAAAGAAGAGCGAAAGAGGAAGACGAGTCCTGTATGTCAGAGGCACGCTTCAATTCACTCAGGAGTGGTGATGAAAATACATTGTTTTTTGCTTTTGTTGGTTTTTTTTATATTTATATATTTGTTTTTTTTTTTAAACACAGCCAGTCCCACTCTGGTGCAAAAATAGGTAAAGACTCACGTTCCACTCACTGTGTGCAGGCCGTGTGTTGTGGGCCCCACACTGTGCTGGTGATGGGGGCCTTCACTACTTGGAGGGGACTGGACTGCCTGGCATCTGCGTGGACCATGCTCCA
Source organism: Phyllopteryx taeniolatus (assembly GCF_024500385.1). Taxonomy (NCBI): domain Eukaryota; kingdom Metazoa; phylum Chordata; class Actinopteri; order Syngnathiformes; family Syngnathidae; genus Phyllopteryx; species Phyllopteryx taeniolatus. The sequence goes on from NC_084510.1 coordinate 13,675,288, forward strand.
AACGCTGGGAACCACTGCTGAATTCCTCAATGAGCTACCCCTGCTGCTGCTGGCTGTGGTGAGGTGTGGTGAGAGGCCCAGGAGAGGCGTGACCGATGACCTCGACGATTTGAGGAACTGAGATGGAGCTTGACCAGTGGTAACGACCGGAGAGGGGAGGAGGGGAGGCGACACCGGTGACGGAGCGGCAAGGGAGAATATCGGGGATTTGTGGAAGGGCAGGTAAAGTGGGGCTGTGAACGAAGTGATGCTTGGAGGAGGAGTGGCTGGAACAAGAGCAACAGCTGCTGATGAGGCCTGGCTTGTGGCAGTGATGGAGGTAGAACCTGTAGCCGGGACCGGTGCTGGTGATGGCACCGTAGCTGGCCTAATCACGTGCGCTGGAGGGCTATTTGAGGCTGGAGATGGATCTGTGTTGGTACAATGCTTCTCAGACTTTGGGTGCCCGAACACCGTAACCAAGGCTGGCACGTGAGCTGGGATGAGCTGTGACTGCTTGGAGTCCTTATCTAGTGGACTCCAAATTACTTTGGTCATGGGCAGGGGGGGCAATCTGGGGGCTGAGACCAGGACTGAAGCTGGTGCAGATGTAGCAGAAGACTGAAGAGTAGCTGGAGCCCTGGCTGGCACAGAGACTGCCATAGCCTTCTCCATCAGACTCTGGACCCTGCTTGGATCCAAGACTTGCTGGCGGTCTTCAGGAGGAGGCGTGGGGCCCATGTCAGTAGTGTAAGAGCTACTCTGAGACTCCACCTTCTCAGTCTTTACAGTCTCTTTCGGAATGTTTAGACTCTCCTGGATCCGGTTCAGGTTCTCCTGCTCTGCTGCCCTCTGCAGCGCTGCGTCAACCAGAAGCCTCAGATCACTAAAATCCTGAGTGGGAATGAGTTCAGGGGGAGTCGGGGGAGGTGTGTTGAAGAGCCCGCCAGTGGGGCTCGCTGCTGCTGCTGTTGATGTCGTCGTGTTAGCTCCTTGCTCCTCGGCCTCCCTCAGCAGTCTTTGAGTGTCAAGCCTCATCAGCGCCTGAACAGAGCTGTCGTTTCCGGGATAGCCCGCTCCGGTCAGAATAGCGGTGGCGGTGTTCCCGAGGACGCTAAGGTCCAATGTAGGGGCCGTGCGGATGACAGACGGGCGCTGTTGATTGGAGCTGGTGGACGAGTGGGTCTCAGGGGAGCTGGCGCCGCCTCCGGCAGACGAGTGGCCCTCGTTCTTGCCACTCAATTTACGGGAGACTGTGAACTTGGTGGGGTCTTTGCCATCTTTTCGGAGCAGGTCAGGCAGGAGGCGGCGGCGTGCATTAATGAACCAATTACATATCTGAAAAAGAGGAGGTGGCGTTGGACATTAATACAACTGGTTACATCTTAGATTGGAGGTTTAACAGTGGAAAAAAATTAAAGAGTTGGCAAACTATAAAAATTCCATTCCGAATTTCCATTTTAATTAGATTTTGTCAAGAACCTTTACGTGCGACAGTCATTATCGTAATTGTTAATAAATTATGGCTTCAATATTTGTTACTTTAATGGTTTTTATTACATCAACCTTATAAATGGTGGACGCAGTTGCAGACTAAATCAAAAGTACCAGTATATGAGATTTCGACTTTCCATCATACAAAATATGCATCTATGGATTAATTCACCATTGCCAACTCTGTTTTTAAACCTGGTAACAAATAAATACTACTAATCTCTAAAAGCAGTATTCTATTTTGTGCATTGTCCTCCTTGTACACCTACAAGAAGTACATGTAAAAAGAAGAAAGTCTTCTCTTGCATATTAATATTGCAAATTTATATTTCCTATTTCCACAATGAATAAAATTGCGTGCACCAAGCAGCTGTTCAATGCGTACATGCCAGTAATTTCAGGCGCCAGATTTGTTTTCCCAATATCCAGAACAATCAATTACGGCCGTAACAAGTCGACCTTCAGTGATTTCCGTAACAAAATACGTACGTTCTGTACGCTCTGTGATTATAATCTGTTGCACTTGCTCTAGATGATTTTAATTAAACCGTGAGACACCATCATTATGCAAACAAGACCAAGGAGGAGCACCAGATACTAGAAGAAATCTCCATATTTTCAAACAAGTCTAAAAACTGTGGGAATTACTGCCATTTACTGAGGCTCAAATTGTTTGCAGTAGAAAGTGGGGTACACACCAAAAATTGGACCAAATTTGAGCATTTTCCCCTCACGTCTGATTTAAGGCCCGATTATCGGGTGCTTCTAAAAGAATACCCTGATTAATTGTCCTGTGGTGAATTCAGAGAGATTTTTTTCCTTCCCAATCTCCCTATTCAGTATTTACGATCACAAATCCTTATGTGTGGTGCCAACCCTAATGACGGCCGAGTGACATGAAACGGAACGATGGCCAGTATGGAAGATTCCTGAAGCTTTTAGTGTTGCTGGACACAAATACATAGAGGAGCCACTTCTTGTGTTGAGCGTTCATATAACATGTCTCACAAGTCATTTGCAACAGTAAAAATGACGAGAAGAAGTTGCAACTGCAATGTAATAGACAAGTTAACAGTTGGTCTAGCTTCTTCATCAGCTCTTTCTTCTTTGTATATTCCAGCTGTATGGTTGTCCTGTAACACCATACTACCTCTCACAGGTATGTCTTGGTAAGACAACAAACATACTTGTGTGTGTGGTCTGCTGTGTTGGTCCTCTCGAATACACCATGCACACACACACTATAAGAGCAGTAGGAGCACACATGCCATTTTTTTCTTCGTCATGTGGGGTCTCACATTATAAAAATTAGTAAAGATGATAATGATGTACCCTGTTTAAAAGAACAACATGACTAGCTAGGGGAGGTACATCCACACAAATATTGGATATGGCAACTCCATCTTCTCTCTTCAATACAACACAGGAATTTAAACGGAGGGCTTGAAAAATTAGATAGATTTTTAAGGAAATGAGTCAAATTTCCATCTCTTGCACATAAATGCCATTTTCATCTGCTTGTGTAGACATGACCTTGCTCCCTTTAGTGGTACAACCTCCATAGGACACATGGCAATAATAACGGCCTTGGGTCAAAATGTTGAGCCACAAGGAGAAGCTGGCCAAAAGACATTCCAGTGAACAGACTACATAAGGAACACTTGTGGCTAGTGCACATCTTTGTGATGAGAGGAAATGAAACATCTAGGGCTTGTAGGGACAAAATATTCATATTTGTATTGTTGTTCATGTGCACTTTATAAGTTACACTTAAATATGAATCGCCATACAGTAATTCTCCACAAAAAAACAAGTACTTGTTGCCCCATGCCCAAAATATTTATAAACAGTGGAACCTCGATCGAACAAATTAATGGGAGCGGGCATCCGATGTACGTAGCCGATTGTCCGTTACATTGAAGAACTTTTTTTAGGCCATATGCACCGTATTACTGTACAGTACAAAATTGTTTTGTAGGTTTTTTTTTCTTGGTCTAAAACGCCAAGAATAGTATAAAGTAATTGTGAATAAATATTTTTAAAAAGCTTGAAAATTATACTTTACAGCGATCTGATCAGCATCAGCCGATAATTAACATTTTATGCTGATGGGCTTTAATGTCATAATTCGCCGAACCGATCAATGACTCCGCAAAAGACATTTACTCCACGTTGGCGTCGTGTACAGTATATTTGAATCCAAAAGCTAGTTTATTTTTAGCCTTGTCGCGTGTCTTTAGACGTAGTACTTTGAATATCTGACCACCAATAAAGTTATTTGAAAAAATAAAAATAAAATTAAAAAAACACGTCAGTGGTCTGGGACAGACAACACAAATTTGGTCTTTCACCATTGCACTGTGTCAGACTACTGCAATAAAATCTTGCATTCCAAGACCACCGCATCCCATTTTTTACGATCACTGGGCTTCATCTTGTCAACTCAAACGTGACATGGCAACGAAAACAATAATGGATCGCATCGTGTGTTTATAAGAACAAACGTGTGTTGGTGGTCACCGGTGCTCGGGGGAGGACATTCGTTCAAGGCTTGCTTGAGGTATGTTCGTACTTATAATACGATACCACTCGGAAGCAGGCAACAAAACGTTATGTGGCCTAGCAAGCTAGTGCTAGCACTAACGATTGTCAGCGAACATGCAGGCGTTCTGTCGAATCACACTCTAAAGTCTTGGTGTGTTTGTGGTAATTAAATTACAGTAAAGTAATTAAATTACACTAAAGTAATTAAATTACACTAAGTTAGCACCCATTATTTCTGTAATGTAATGTTGGTACGACCTGACTGATTAGAATACATGATCTGACTAGAGGAGTGATTTCCAACCTTTATGGAGCCAAGGCACATATTTTACAATTGAAAAATCTCACGCCACACCAACAAACAAATGTCAAAAAATGTATACATTAATTACTGTATGTACTTCCTGCCATCTAATATAAGACCATTCATTTGTTCTGACTGTCACTACGCCTCACTGGCATAAATAGATGAACAAAGATACATTATTGCAAATATAATTGAGCAATTAAGCGCACAAGTATATACAGTAAATGAACAAGTCATTTAAATAGACATTGCGCCATCTTGTGATCGGATCGGTGATCGTTTTTTTAAACTCGCTGATCGGCCCCAAAAATTCTGATCGTGGAAAGCCTAATGAAAATGTTTGAAAGTGTCACATTTTATCTGAACGCACCACACCGGTGTGCTTGGTCATGGTGACATTGTTGACATTCAGTACTCATAATAGGCGAATCGCTTTCATGAGCTACGAGGAATTAGTGTGCTTCCTAGTTCCAAATCCAGTACCAAAGGCAAACGGCTTGACAAAAAAATAAAAACTCTCTGTACCACAAATAGCATGTTCCAGACTCTAAAGACTTGTGTTTTGTATTCTTCAGAGTTAATACCTCAGCAATGTCACTCACCTCTCTTCTCTCTCTGCGCTGAGCTCGACGCACAATAGACAATAGATATAACCATCATAACATGGCCACCACGCCAATGCCCAACATTCAACGTGGCCGCCACGAAGACACGGGAAGCAAGTCTTTTGGAATTGGATCTACCGTATTTTCCGGACTATAAGCCACTACTTTTTTCCCACGCTCTGAACCCTGCGGCCTATGTAACGATGCGGCTAAAATATAGATTTGTTTTCGCTATCAGGGGGCGCAATAAGTGCAAAAACAAGACAGGCCCAACTTGTTTAAACGTACAACAAAAACTTGTTTGAACGTAATGCTTAAAACATGACCACTTCCCATAATGCACTAGGGTTTGGTCATGCGCAGATGCCTCCTACGTGTCGAAGAAGACAACGCTACTTTTTGTCGCACTCAATGCGGCACGACACGCACGAACGCAAAATTATTATTTTTTTTGCCGCCCTCATTATGGATAGTACAAGAAGAAAAGTGTATGATGCAGCTTTTAAGTTGAAAGCCATCAACTTGTCCATCCAAGAGGGAAATAGAGCTGCTGCACATAACTGCCCACGAGAGAACGCACTTCACGTGTGTTTTGAGCTGCACCGCTTCTGGACAAAAGCTTCCACCAATGGTGATTTTTAAGCGGACGACTTGCCAAAAGAAAAACTCCTAAATGGCATAGTCATAGTTAAAGTTAACAAAAAGGGTGGGTGATAGAAAGCTTAATGACTGAATGGCTGAGTGTTACAGTAGGCGTCCGGGATGATTATTATTTTTTTTTTCACTGGAAGAAAAGCATTGCTTGTTTTGGACAGTATGAGGGCATAACAGCTTCTGTGAAAACAGCCATCAAGAGATCAAACTCAATTCCAGCTGTCATTCCTGGAGGTACAACAAAGTTTTTCCAGCCACTGGACATTAGTCTGAATCGTGCTTTTAAAGCGACACTCCGAGGTGAGTGGGAGGCTTGGATGACCAGTGGCGAGAAATCTTTCACAAAAACTGTCCGCATGCGAAGATCATCCTTTTCTGAGGGCTGCCAGTGGATCTTAAAAGCGTGGAGCAGTGTGAAAGAATCTACGATCACCAACGGATTTCAAAAGGCTTGGACTGCTACGTGAGGAGAACAGCACAACTTCAGCGGTAACTGTGTCTCGAGATGAAAATGACATTGAGAGCGACAGAGATACTGAAATGGTGTGTGATGGAGACCTTTTGAGGCTCTTCAACTCCGACACTGACACTATATAGATATAGAGATCTATATATCTATATATATATATATATATAAATATCTTGGACAAACGTGTTGTTGGCCACTGTATTCTATGTAGAGGCACACACCAGTTCTAAATTTAATAATTTCCAAGAACAAAACAACACAAAGGAAAATGTACAAGAACAGACTAACAAACAATGGTAACGTAAAATTCTAACACTGAGAAAATTTTATAATTTGGGGAAAAAAATTAACTGTCATACCGGCATCATGCCTCACGTGAACTCATTTCAGCCAGCAACCAAGGACGACCTCTCAAAATGTCTTTCTCTTTGGCTTTTAGGCAACACGTTGCATTGCAAAAGAATAAACCTCAAAGGTGTTGTTAAAAGACATTTTTAACAAATCTTAAAGGGGATGTATCCAAATTGACATTTTAAAAGCCCTGTAACGTGAAAATAACGTAAATTTGACACACCACAGAGAAGAATGTTGTTAAAACGCCAGCCAAAAAATTGCCATGTATATGAAGTGAGGCTTCAGAATGCGCTGAAAACACACCCTGGACAATTTTCAACTGTCAACCAAATACATTTGTACATCTACCATATGTCTCCACATCCCTATATGCTTGAGCCATGAAAATATTTCCACTTAAAGCCTACGGTGCGCATGCATGTATAATATATAAATCTCCCACTGAGTCATCGTGGGGCTTTTCCACACGACGACGAGTAGCACAAACCACCAGCTAGCTCGCAGGCTAACAGGCTTCCAGACACCGCGGACCGGCGGCGGGATCATCCAATAAGTCACTGCCGCGTTATTAGGATTCCCACATGGGGGTGTGTCCTGCCTATAAACTATGTGGGAATCCTAATAATGCATCACCCCCTCGCTTGGTGTTGTGTCGGTATGCATGTCCTCATAACAGAGACACTTCAGGGAAGGGTAACCATTTATTCAACACGGGCGCACACATTACTCAGCATTTGGCTCACACTACAGATGTGAGCACATGCTTCCTGTTAGTCATATACCCACAATGCTTTACGTTTAAACATATTACGGTAGCCTGAAAGTCGAGTGGGGAGAGCAGTGGCTCATTAGCATGAAACAGAACCAACCACAGAAAACAGACTAATTTCAGTGAAGCTAAAATTTTTGACCCTTTACGTATATTTTTGGAAGCATGTCACAGACACCCATGAACTGTTTTAAACTGTAAAAATAGAATGCGTAAAAGGTTACTTTGTGTTAAGAATGTTACTTAAAACATTGCCTGAATAGTTACTCAAAGCATTATGATGGCAACAGTTTGACCCTTGAATGGATTAATTCAATTTCCATTATTTCCTCAGGGACAAATGCAACAAAATCAAACATGGACGAGTCTTGCCGAACAGATTGTTTAACCATTAAGAATATTATGTAGAACACACACACAGTTTCAAAAGACATTATGTATCGACTGAAATACATCAACTTGAAATTGGCTTCCTACCTGCAGCACAGAGAGGTTGGTCTGGCTGGACAAACTGAGTTTCTCCTGCTCTGAGGGGTAGGCGTTGAAGCGGTGCTCGTACAGCCAGCTCCTTAGAATCTGCACCGCTTCTTTGGGCAGGTTGCCACGACGACGGCGCTTCCCAAAGAGTCCCCTTCCTGATAGGTCAAGCGGCGAGCCGTCATCGCTGTCCGACATCGCAGAAGACTGCTCCAGCTCCATGTGACGCTCTTCTTCCAGAGCTGGGGAAAGGAGGCAAGATGTCAGCCATGTTCAGGGATACCGCATCCATTATGAACAAATACATTCAACTGAAACTAATGCAAATTAAATGGCTTTCAATGATTTGGAACCAGCACTGAAACCTTTGTGGGCCTTAAAAGCCCACTTCATTTAAAGTGAAGTAGTTCTGTTTGTTTTGGGGAGTTTTGGGTGGCCAATGGAGGGAATCTCCCCTTCAAAATGGAACATGCCTGATCCCATGGGGTGACCCACAGAATGCACTAAATGTCTCTAACTGCGGCTGAGTGAAACCTGACCCCCAGGGCAGCGCCTGTCTTCACAAAGGAGATTGTGTGCATATCAACATCACAGTAGCTGCTGGCCCAGGAGCTCATTCATTGACCATGCGAGGAAGTAGTAGGCCGTTTTCTCCTCCTACCACCGAGGCTCAACCACTGCTACAATACAAACTTATTAAAATTACTTTGTGCTAAACCCACAGTAAACACATTTTAAAAACTGCATCAAAAAAGTAATTTTAACTTTACAACTAATTTGGAGAAGTACAACCCCAATTCCAATGAAGTTGGGACGTTGTGTTAAACAAATAAAAACAGAACACAACTATTTGCAAATCATGTTCAACCTATATTTAATTGAATACACTACTAAGACAATATATTTAATGTTCAAACTGATAAACGTTATTGTTTTTAGAAAATAATCATTAACTTGGAATTTTATGGCTGCAACACGTTCCAAAAAAGCTGGGACAGGTGGCAAAAAAGTTGAACGCTCATCAAACACCTGTTTGGGACATCCCACAGGTGAATAGGCTAATTGGGAACAGGTGGGTGCCATGATCGGGTATAAAAGGAGCTTCCCTGAATTGCTCAGTCATTCACAAGCAAAGATGGGGCGAGGTTCACCTCTTTGTGAACAAGTGCGTGAGAAAATAGTCGAACAGTTTAAGGACAATGTCCCTCAACATACAATTGTGAGGAATTTAGGGATTTCATCATCTACGGTCCATAATATCAAAAGGTTCAGAGAATCTGGAGAAATCACTGCATGTAAGCGGCAAGGCTGAAAACCAACATTGAGTGCCCGTGACCTTCGATCCCTCATGCGGCACTGCATCAAAAACCGACATCAATGTGTAAAGGATATCACCACATGGGCTCAGGAACACTTCAGAAAACCAATGTCAGTAAATACAGTTTCGCGCTACATCCGTAAGTGCAACTTGAAACTCTACTATGCCGAGCAAAAGCCATTTATCAACAACACCCAGAAACGACGCCGGCTTCTCTTGGCCTGAGCTCATCCAAGATGGACTGATGCAAAGTGGAACAAGTGTGTCACATTTCAAATTGTGGACGTTGTTTCCTCCGGGCCAAAGAGGAAAAGAACCATCCGGACTGTTATGGACGCAAAGTTCAAAAGCCAGCATCTGTGATGGTATGGGGCTGTGTTAGTGCCAATGGTATGGGTAACTTGCACATCTGTGAAGGCACCATTAATGCTGAAAGGTACATACAGGTTTTGGAGAAACATATGCTGCCAACCAAGCAACGGCTTTTTCATGGAAGCCCCTGCTTATTTCAGCAAGACAATGCCAAACCACATTCTGCACATGTTACAACAGCGTTGGTTTTCTAATAAAAGAGTGCAGGTACTAGACTGTCTTGCCAGCAGTCCAGACCTGTCTCCCATTGAAAATGTGTGGCGTATTATGAAGCGTAAAATGCGACAACTGAGACCCCTGACTGTTGAACAGCTGAAGTTGTACATCAAGCAAGAATGGGAAAGAATTCCACCTACAAAGCTTCAACAATTAGTGTCCTCAGTTCCCAAACATTTATTGAACATTGTTAAAAGAAAAGGTGATGTAACGCAGTGGTAAACATGACCCTGTCCCAGCTTTTTGGAACCTGTTGCAGCCATACAATTCTAAGTTAATGATTATTTGCTAAAAACAATAACATTTATCACTTTGAACATTAAATATCTTGTCTTTGCAGTGTGTTCAATTAAATATAGGTTGAACATGATTTGCAAATCATTGTATTCTGTTTTTATTTATGTTTAACACAACGTCCCAACTTCATTGGAATTGGGCTTGTAGTTAACCTACCCTACGTGGGCCATATCCAGGAGGAGGGAGCATTTTGCCTCCCACATTCTAAAAACGAATAAAACCCTTATTAGACAAATGTTTACTCCTACTGATTTGGAGGAGGAGGAAATCTCCAGCCTGTGGGCGAGACTATTCTACAAACAACTAAAACCCAAGGAGGAAATTCTATCCATTTCATCTTTGCATCACATTTTCTCATTTAATTTCGTTTGGGTCCTCAGACAACTTAATACAGAAAGGGTCTTCCTCCCCCGTTTTGTCAGAATTTGGATCAACTGTAGTCCATTCGACAGGAGCTCACATCTTTTTCCAAGTCCCACTTGAGGTCCTCTCCTTGCCTACCTGCTGTCGTTGTCGACTCTTTGCGTCTGCAGCTGCAGCCCGAGCTACATTGTCTGCCATTGGTGGCACCTCGTTGTCAAAAGAGAGACCAAACTTTTGGTTTTTTTGTTTACAAGCGCATGCTCCTTTCATATCGGTTTGAGCGCGACCCGCGTTGTGAGTGCCTCTAAAAAAAATTAAAACTAAAAAAAAAAACTTATTTTAGTAACCTTGAAGTAACGCTCGGGAGTCGGCAGGGACTGGGGTGTTTAAAAATAAAATAAAATAAAATAAATCTCAGCCTCGCACGAGCCCGTTAGCCGAGACAAACAAGTTTTCATGCTAGCACGTTTTCAAAGACATACACGTTTGACGGACAGTCTTAAAAAGCCGACAGACTCGTTATGCAGTTTTAGACACAAAGGAGGAAGACGGGAAGCCCGCATGTCCCTCGGCCAGATGGACACGATGCCTTTAGGCTAGTGGGCTGCCTCGGGACATCACTAGCTGGCTAGCTGCAACCTCCACAATCAAACACAAACACGCCGCATCGGTTGGCGATACACTCTCTCTCTCTCTCTCACACACACGCACACAAAATGACAACAACAAAAAACAAAACAAAAAAACAACAACAACCACGCATTCCATGTTAAACCAACAGCAAAGACACATATGGGTCACACAAGAGACAGACTGCCCCGATTGAGAATGGAAACGTGCAGACTGCTCAAAGAACACTTACTTCGTTTGAATGCTTTCATTCTTTGTTGCTGGCTGGCTGGCTGGCAAGCACGCAGCTGTCCAAGTTGCTGCTGCGGAGAAGCGTGCCCGCGACACAAACGACGGTTGACACAACAGCACTTTCTTCTCTCCCCCCCTACCCACACCTTCCTCCACGAACTTAAATGCGTCGCCTTCGTGGTTGTTCCGCGCGAAGAGCTTTGTGCGGACGGCCAGTTCCCATCCCAATGTTTGCTTTCACCCGAGGATAAATGTTTCCTTTCGGAGTCGCTTGTTCTTTACCTGCGCGCAGCAACCACAGCTCTTTGCCAATCTTGACAGTCGCCACTGGAATGGTCCCGCCTTATCGACGGATGTGGGCCAATCGCGGCCCTCCGTTTTGCCTCTTTGACAGTTGTCAACCAATCACGGCGTAGATCTGGACAACAGCCAGCCTCTGTGTCATCCTAACTGACGGAAAGAGACCATTCCATTCAAAATAATGTAAAACACATGAGCGTGAAACGGTGGATTTCTGCGCATAACATTTGATCCTTTAAAAGTCAGCTTACTGACGAAAATCACAGTTGTCAACCGCTGACTTTTGGATGACACGCATTGTTCGCTTTACGTGACACTGAGCCAAATGTTCACGTTCTATCAATTCTAAACGTACAACACGATTCAAGCCGATTAGACTGATGTGTTGCGGGGGCAACATGTTGGAGCGGACTTGAACGCGTTATCTACGTTAAAATGCCGCCTTCAATACGATGACAGCATAAAAACAAAGCGGTACATGTGCCTCTAAATGACATGTCCTTTCGCGCCATCGGGGCTGCTATGGTTTCGACAGAGAAAAACATTTACCCAATGTCTCATTTCCTTGCAAACAGACCCCACCCCAAAAAAACTGAAATGATGGCCCTTTTGAGAAAGTACTTCATCATTTTTATTGAACTTTATGCCTTTCCATGAATCACTGAACAACCTTGAAAATGTATAAATAGAGCTACAGCATTGTAAACAATATCCATTCATCTAACTTATGTACACAGGTTGATCTTAAGAAGCACAGGGGGATGCTTTAATACTGTAATCATTTTAATATCAAATTATTGTTTTCCCATCTGCACATATACTTCAAGAGTATCATTAGTTACAAGGTTTATGGTATTTTTTCAAAGAACAACACACCCCCACACACACATCAAACAGATCAGTTTTCTTGAAAGTGCTTGCTTCATGAAATAAGTTTTTTTTTGCTACATCATCTCTTGTGGTGAGGCAGAGGCTCTGCCTCTCACCCCTCAACATTCATCCCTCACCAGAACAAAGCAAAGATGCCAAAGAACTTGCAAGTCAGGCCTTTGGAATACTGTATGTGAGAGGTTGAGGTCAACTATTTATACAGTATATGAACTTTCTTGCTCTATTAAACCGCTTAGCATATGGTTGCAGTCTACATCTATGTCATTAGGAAATGAAAAGTTTAATCAACTTAAGGAAACTGTTCTGAACGACTCAGAGGGACACAGATAAGGACGGTGTATGATTGCTTAATGGGGAAACTTCATTTTAGTTTGTCCTGGATTGATCAACAAATACAACATGATACATTGATCTAATAAATGTTTGCTATCATATATCATGAGCATTTGTGGGTTGCTTGATTTGTTCTTTGAATTTCCTGGCAGGCTAGATGAAAGACTCTTTTCCAACGCCTGGCCTAAATTCAGTCTATCTGGGGCGATTTTTAAACGGATATCAAAAGCTTTTACAAGATGAGCGTACAGCGCAGTGCAAACTTTGTGGAGCTTAGATAAGCCCAATCAGGAAACACTGTAGATCTACAGGTGTGTCCAAGTGCTATCAGTGATCAGACAAATGTGTATTGGAATGAGACCTCATGGAAACGTATGAGATCAGAATATGATGATGTCTCCTTTTTAGATAGCTTTGAAAAAATGGACTCTCTCATTCCATGCCACATTATGTGCTCATCTGACACAGGCTGACAGATGTATTTGGGACTTTCTAAATGTAAAAAATGACCCCAAACGCCAACAGACATGTTGGACTACTGATCACACATCGTTGTTTTCCAGCTGTATTTCCTCATAAAGTATATAGCAAAATATAAAAAGTGACAAGTCTGACACGGCTGGAAGGTGCTTATTTGCTTATTCCAATAGAAGTTGAATAACTTGTCAGACAACTGTTCCCTACTAGTGAGAAATCAAATCAAGTCGACGACAGAGAGTGCAGTTTAAACAAAAGAACTGGAGGTGCTAACGATACTTTTCGCCTCCGTCAAAAGGAAGGGACATTCACCCAGGAACAGGCAATTGACACCCCTGAGCAATCACCCTACTCATCCCCAGCAGGCAAACCCAACTGCAAACAAAGGCCAACCATCAATGGAAAGCTCTCCCCAAGTTAGAGAAAGAAAGGAGCTCATTGGGATATTTCCAAGTCAAAGCCTCAGGCTGCAGTTTTGGGCTAAAGGTGGCAATGATTAAAGTTAAAAAAAAAAATAAAAAAAAAACGAGTGACACTGCAGTAGATCGCCTGAACCCATTAGCCAGAAGAAATTTGTTTACCATCTGCAGAGAAAAAAATGGATTGGAAGACATGTAAACAGGTGCAGTTTGTTTACAGGGGGGGGGGGGGGGGTTGACTTGAGGGTTTGCTGCTTCACTTGTAGTGTTAAAGTCTACTGTGTAACATGACATGTTGATTTTCAAGTCAAAGAAGTGTAACATTTGTGGTTTTTGATGAGAATATCTTTATGCTATATATGCCCTCTAGTCAGCCAAAGTGTGGTAAAACTCAGTTTGAAAGAACAATTAAAAGGATATTTACATTTATCAATGTTGACAGCCAGTTTTATAAACTTAAGTTTTTCACAGCAAGAGCTACCTGGTGTTGACATTTAAATGCATGAGATGAAATGGAATGAAGGGAATTAATCTTTGGTGAAGCAATCTTCCAGCAAGCATGCAGCACTTGAAGAAATGATGCAAACACAACAGCTAATGCATTTAAAACTTTAATTAAATAGGGTTTCTTTAAATTAAAAAAAAAAAGTGCAGTTGAGTTGCACAGAAATACGACTGACTGAGCGATAATAATAATAATAAAAAACAGCTTTTCGAGACATGTATAATAATAATAAAAAAAGGACTTCTAAACACAAGTCATGAATGTTGAGCAGGCAAGAGAAAAAAAAAAAAAAAAAAAAAAAAAGTTATCCTGCATACTCAGCCTAGCTTCTAAAAGCCCTGAATATACTTGGGGAAGCATTGAACAGGGAGTTTGAAGAAAACAATCACTAAAGAAAACAAATGGTGGCAATTGTTATTACTGATGTTTGCAAACCTGAAAATACTGTTTTGAGATTCTCATCACATGGAGATACGTGTTCATTGAAAACCGTTAAAAAAAAACCTAACCTGTATAAATTCTTTCCGTCGCACTTTGACAAAACATTTGGACATAGATTTAGGTGCTAAAAACTTTATAAATACCCCGTCAGAATTGGCATTCATCATATCACACATCATAAAAATATTCAGAACCTCATCTACAGCTTCTATGAGCTTCAACAAAACAAAAGAAGAACGAAGTAAACAAATCAGTACAAGGAAGACAGACATAAGCAGGTTGGTATTGTGTAGTGTGTGTGGTGGCCACAAGGCGCTGTTGTGCAAAGCTACAAAATGGCCTGTCTGGGGAGAAGGATGGCGACAAGGGAAAGCAGAAAAGCAAGAACGCTCAGCTGCGTCCTCTAAATAGATCTTAAATCCAGTATAGAATAACGATTTAAACAGTCTTCAAATATATTTTGAGGATGTGATAGGAATACGGTTATTAACTTAATTTTTATCATGATAAATATTAATCAAAAGTAATGACAAAGTTAATCTACAGAGGTTTTCATTGGCAGCTTTCATAATAAGTAAAGTACACAAATGTTCAATATTTATGTGTATGATGCCTTCAGGACCAGCCTACAAACAAGTGAGTTAAAATACACTAAGTCAACCCCCACCCCAGTCAAGTGGGCATTTGGCCTCTCTTCC
Organism: Phyllopteryx taeniolatus; assembly: GCF_024500385.1. Lineage (NCBI taxonomy): Eukaryota > Metazoa > Chordata > Actinopteri > Syngnathiformes > Syngnathidae > Phyllopteryx > Phyllopteryx taeniolatus. Next base: position 13,690,431 of record NC_084510.1, read on the forward strand.
CCCCCACTCTAACCCACTCTTGTCATTTGCATTGCTAAGGTTTCCCCTCTCTCTCCCATTTGCAGGTATTTTTCAGTGACACTTATCTGTCCTATGATCTGACCTTACATTCCTCTCTCTCTCACTGTCTGCCTCAAAGGCGCGTCTGCGCTTCTGGGACGTAGATTTCAATGCTGTCTGCGCTCTCGGTGGCAGAGTTCTGGCGGAAAGAGGCGGCCTTCTTTGCGGTCAGCAGACGCCTGCGGGCCTCTTGCCTCTGCTTCTCCGCTGAAGCCGAAGAAGAGGCGGAAGAGGAGTCAACGCTCTTCTCGCGGCCCAGCGACGGTCGCCCTTTAGCGCCCTTCCTTGACACTGGAGTAGGTGCCTTCTCCTCGTCCTGGATAGAGTGATGACACATGACAGACATGGAGGGAGAGTGATGAGAAAAGAGAGCAAAGGCAAAAATAAAAACTGTCTTGGGAAGCTTCCACTAGATTTGACAGACAGGACTTGGACAAAAAAGACTGATCTTTTTCTTTTTTTTTTAGATCTGGTAGATTTAAGTGACCCATAGAAAAAAAGAGAATGAAGTACAGACAACAGGCATACATAGGAGAGAAACAGTCAGTGAAGATTGTCAGATGTACAGTAAATGGTAACATGAACTGATATGGACATGAGCTCAAACCTGAAGCACAATAAAACAAGACAAAACTATGCATACAAATTGCAAGGCAACATAAAAGGAAAGGAGATACATATCGATACATACAAATTAGGAATGGGCATTTAAAGAATTATCCTTAATCAATGAATCAGGAAAATTACTGAGTAACTGCTACTTTTTAAAACAGATCTATTTTGATAGTGAGTTTAGAAGGCAGAAAATATCAGGGAAGTGTGTTTTCAGCAATTAGTGCCACAAGCCTGGAGAATCTTACTTCCCTATATAATAGTGGCCAAGAGCATTTACAGTATTTATTCAGCTGCAGACAGTACCAGGTGTTAAGGGGTAAGGCATTTATTCTGGACAGCATTTTTTACAATAAACAACAGTTACATTTTGTTTCAAAATGTGTACAAATGACTTATGATACCTTCATAAAATAAGATGTAATATACAATGTATTCTAATAAACTAAATAATAAAATATGTTGGTCTGTATTAGAACTACAGTATATCAGTATGGCCTTAGTGAAAAACTGAAGGGTAGATCTCAGTTTCTCTATCATATTTCTGTACATTATTCATGTTTGTGTTTGTTCTGGATGGAAAACATCAATTCTTAAAGCTTTTCTATTGTACTTCTCCTGTGAGATTGGTCTTCTCATCAGTTGACATCATATCGTTACTTTGCTTTGCAAACCCACATTCTTAATTTGGGTCAATGTCCAATTTCTTTTTTTAAGCTTTTGCTCTGGAATACTCTGTGCTGCACAACTTTCAATTTCTCTGCAAACTGCCGCTTTATGGTGAAAATTACAGTCTGCTCTGCATGAACTTGTTTATTGCCTTGCCACCCATGGTGGCATTAGTCCTATAGCCACCCAGTGGCACCACCGGGGGGGTGGGTCATCTATTTGGGGTGTGGAGCTTAATTATTTAAGTGGACTACATACGATTAATTGGGTCATAGTCTGTCAGTGGGGAGGCCACAATATGATGTGCACTTTAACTTTTCCAGTGGGTTAATAAGTTTTGGAAGAAAACGAGTAAACAATTTCTTGTTGACAAGTACAGTATGTATATGTGTACAGTTGGTATATAATGAAGAACAATTGGGTATGTGGGGGAATATGTATAAGTGTCTATATAGTATGTGGTGTACAGTATGTATATGTGTATATGCATTTTTGTGGGTATGTATAGATGTGGAGATTGTGCATATATTATAGTACGTACAGTAGGTTTTTTAGTTCGCACTTTGACAGAGGATTGGATTCAAAACTTTTACTTCTCTTTTTTTGGGGGGACCGGAAGTACACAGTCTTTCAGTATGGGATAATATTCATAATTTGCATTATTTTCATTTCTTTCTGTTCACTTTTTTGTATCACGTCCAAAATAAACACTCGATCAATAAATCAAAGTAGTGAAATCAGTGGCGTAGCGTAGACATAGAATGCCCATTCCTAACACAAATACCTACCTAACTAAGCAAACAGTTACAAACAGTAACACAGATACAAGCAAATATATTTGACAGAAGGAGCAAGAGTGAACCCTTTGACTGGAGTCAATACATCATCTTAGCCATGCTCCACCACAACCACAACACATGCATGCTCAAATCAGGGCTTCAAGACACACCAATGACTGCCCTCTTTGAGATGATTTGCTCCATGCATGTCTAAAGGGATCTCTCAGGCCCCTTTCTATTGGATCAAGATAATACACCCCACACAGGGATGTGGAGGTAAAAGAATGTGGGAGAAATGGCGGTGGTGGTGGGAGGAGAGAGGCCGGTTTCGGCGGCTTTCCTACCCCAGCCAGGGCACTGGGCAGCAGGGGTGGGAAGTACCTTCCGCTCAGGGGGCGACTGGACAGCCGCAGATGGCACAGGCTGCCAGTCATTGGACTTGAGATGGTAGAGCTCATCAAATTTTAGACTGATGTCCTCGATGGAGAGCTGCAGCAGGTCCCAGAAACCAGCAAGGTCCTGGGGTGTGGGTCGCGGATTGGTGTTCACATTCTGGAGAGAATGAGGGAGAGGGAAATGGAATGAATAAAAAATAAGACGCGAGGAGGAGGGAGTTGAATGAAACAGATTAGACCCTAAATATGTAATTTGACCTAAAATACGGAATATACTTATGGTAGTATACTGTAAAAAAAAAAAAAAAAAAAAAAAAAAAAAAAAACTTTGTAGCATATATATTTATTGACCTATTTATTTTTTCTTGGAATATTTACTCTACATACAAATATTTGTCCACATTTTTTTGTTTTGTTTTATTCTTCCTGTGTGCTGTTTCCATCCACTGCTGTAAAAAACCTATTTCCAATTGTGGGGTGAATAACGGCATAATCTGTTAATTTGTGTCTGTTCAAAGTAAAAAAAAAAATACAAACAAACGCAATTGTTTCTGTATTCACATCATACCATTTATTAGATTATTGCCACTAGAGGGAGACATGTTATAGCTTGGTGTAATGGGGTCCCAGCGTCTCCATATTTCAACTTTTATTGCATTTATTTATTTATTTTTTACACCCAGCTGTGTGCTTAATGTGGTTTGAGAATTTGTATTAAATGGTCAAGGTTATTATGGTTGAAGATGTTAAAGTCACACTCATCTGCGAAGTTGAGGCTCATAGCCACCCATTCATTATCTATACCCCAATGAAGTACATACACTATACTGTATATTTTTGATCGTGGACGTGAACCCACAGAAGCACTGGGCGAAGATGTAATATGTAAAGAAAGACCTGTGTTTACCTTCTTGCTGTGATGAGATGATTAATGTGGGGCACTGTTAGGTTTAAGTATCGTGTGTTGCATTTGGCTTTATTTTCCATAATGCATGACACGTCACCCGAGAAGAATGGCTTAATGGCTTATTGTAAGCTCTTTTTATTTGGTGTTGGTGGACCACCAATACCCTCGCCCACAAAGTGACGTCTTAATGTACTGTATATTAGGATGCATCAAACAGCCCAACATTTGACTTAACTGGATACAAGTAAAACTTGAAAAAAGCAGAACTACATCTACTGTATAGGGTCCACGTTAAGGTTGAATCTCGGGCAGAAATGGCTATACAAGCCTTATCAAAGATTGTGCAAGCACATTATGTATTTTCGTTTGGCAGAACTTTGCTTGTTTTTGTTTTTTTTCCCCAGAACTGTGCCAATCTACAAACTGTGGCATACCAATTAAATTAAACACCTATAAAAACACAAGATGAGAATTTTTTAATGTGATTTATATGACTTCGTGTGATTAAAAATTAGAAAATCATCTTTTATGACTAGTGATTTTTTTTCAGAATAAATAAAGAGATGAAATGTGTTTACCTCAACAAACTAACATACTTTGTGTTCCTTTTGATTGGAAAATCTGGAGAACATCTCAATCTAAGAAAACAAAAAAATAATTAATGCTTATTGATTCATTGTCAAATTATTCTGAATACTATTTTTTAATTTAAAAAAAGATATGTTGAATAACACATTTAAGAATTAAAAAACGGTACACAAATTCATTAATTAGTGATTTTTTTAAATTGCTTTCGTGAGTACACATTCTCTAAATATTCTGACATTTTACGAGACTACATACATTTTGGAGTTGAACAAAAATATTCTAGTCAAAATTCTGATGTTTTCATGTTGATGGATGTGTTTGATGCACCCTAATGTATGAATATAATGTTTGACAAGAAAAAAAAAAAAAAAAAGAACACAATCGATGACTGTGCTTGTGTCAGTTTGATGCAATGTGGGCGTTAATACCAGGGCAAAACCCACCAGGTTTTGTTCACACAGTCCTCGGAACTGCTGGAACTTCTGGGACATTAAGAGCTGGGCACTTCCCACTGCACTGCGGACCTTACCCAACACTACACAGCCAAACATGTAAAAGACAAAAACATACGTTTAAGTGTACATCTTAGATGTCATGACTTACACAATGTAGACACAATACACACTGAAAGTGCAGCAACCTCATGATCATCAGAGTTGATTTCTAAATACTTAGGTGTGCATATACAATGCCCAGCTCAAGTAACCCCATTGGTGCATGGAGTGAGGAGAATTTAATCGTATGTGGGCAATGTTTACCCTCTTTAAAGTCATTTAAACTCCTATAGATACTCATGCCCTATGACAAGGAGGTGTGTTGTGTTAAAACTAGGACAAACTAACAGCCCTGACAAAATTGTGACTCCGAACCCATCACTGGATCTGGATTGCAAAAATATGATAAAAGACTCACCTTGGATGTACATATTTGTTAAAAACAATCAGATGTGTCTGATTTCATTCCACTCTCTACACTTTCATTCCAATATGACAAGGATATGGATGACTGCATATATGTACAGTTGTGCTCATAAGTTTACATACCCTGGCAGAATTTGTGATATATATATATATATATATATATATATATTTTAAAATATGACTGAACAACAACCATCATTAATTTATTTATGGTTATGTTTTGTTTAATGATAATGCTTTTCTGAAATGCTTGATCGTTTGATTTGAATGCCATTAAAATAAAATGTGTTTCGCCTGGTCCTTCGTGTTTTCATTAAATAATTGTACCCATCTTACAAATTCTGCCTGGGTAATCAAACATATGAGCACAACTGTGTGTTTTCTAATTGACTAATAAATGTAGGGCTGTGAATTTCAAAATAAGAGCATCTAAATAAAAAAAAGTATTAAGTGTTCAAATAAAGTGCTTAACTTCAGAATTATTCTTTAAAAAAACTAACAAACTAAAGATAATATTTCGTGTTTTGATCATATGGGTAGAAGCAAAATCATGCATTGTAAAAATGCATGATACATAGGTAGAAGGTTTTTCCAGAATTTTGAGGGCAACTTTGGGGGTGCGCATTATACACGAGAAATTACGGTAACTTACTTTTTCAAGGTAACTGTGGCAACACTGCCCGCGACCCTATTGATGATAAGCGGTATGAGCAATGTATGAATGTTGGCTCATATTATTGTCATTTTGTAACCCAAGGAACTAACACAAAACACTACATATTTATAGAGCTTGTAAGCTTGAATATAAACCTTAAATGAAGTTTTGATGTAGTTCATGACGATAATTTATATTTAAAAAATATTCTCACAGCTTTGTTCAACACCAAGGAAGGAAGTTGTGATGAGGTGGACATTGAATAACTCACTATATGTTACGACAATAAACATTCAAATGCGATCATGCGGCGATGCAAATGTAGGCAGGCAGCCTTACCCTCCTCGGAAAGATGGTTGTCTTTGGTCTCCTGATCCATCTGCTGGCACCACCCTTCCATGCGGCCAGTTTCAGCCTGCAGTAGCTTCAGGAACCAGTGGCCATCTCTTCGACATAGTGTTCCCCCTCCACTAACACTCTGGGGGGCAATGCTGCTACTCCCATTCCCGCTTTCGAGGCAGGGATCTGGGGGCGGTAATGATGACGGGTCCAGCGCCGGGTCGAGGCTTTCTGAGAAAGAGGAAGAGCTACTTCGTGTGGTGGAGCGGTTGAGGAACTGCCTGGGAGTTGGAGGGGAGGAAGCGTAACCAGCGGTGTCACCGTTATCTAAGGAGTCCTGCTCGGGAGGGGAGCTCAACGATTGGCTGGCACTACTGACCATGACTTTCTTTTCAGTGGGTTTGGCCTGACTAATGTGGGGAATGACAGGGATGTCCTGTTTATCTGTGTCTGTGTCTTGTTTGGAGGCCATACTAGAAGGGCGACTGGGCCTGAAACAAACATGGTGACATTGTGAAATTATACAGTAGAACAAGTGCTAGTACAAGTACAAATTACTCAGAAAGGATCTCTCCAGTGCCTTTAAGTAATCACTGTCAATGAGAGATGAGTTCTGAGCTGGAAGGGCATGGATTATGTCGTCAACCAGGAAAAGCTCTCAAGTGATGATTCAGGCAGATGATGAAAATAATAGCTACAATGAGTGTGGGAACAAGGACAAGAAGTGCAAAGGCCTCAGGAAAATGGACACATAGTGTGAATTGTTAAAATAAAAACAGACACGGAATTTTTTTTAGGACATAAAACACAAACTGGGCATGAACAAAGTGTAACAGATGACAAAACAAATGACTAAAATTTGTAAGGTTGGTCAGGACGTACAAAACACCACAAATATCATACAAGGGGAAGCAAATTTTGGCGGCACGGTGGACGACTGGTTAGAGCGTCAGCCTCACAGTTCTGAGGACCCGGGTTCAATCCCCGGCCCCGACTGTGTGGAGTTTGCATGTTCTCCCCGTGCCTGCGTGGGTTTCCTCCGGGCACTCCGGTTTCCTCCCGCATCCCAAAAACATGCATAAATTGGAGACTCTAAATTGCCCGTAGGTGTGACTGTGAGTGCGAATGGTTGTTTGTTTGTATGTGCTCTGCGATTGGCTGGCAACCAGTCCAGGGTGTACCCCGCCTCCTGCCCGATGACAGCTGGGATAGGCTCCAGCACGCCCGCGACCCTAGTGAGGAGAAGCGGCTCAGAAAATGGATGGATGGGAAACAAATTTTGCACTGTATTCAGAAATTTGGAATAGAAGTATGCCATCATAGTGGGATTCCTTTAGACTAATTTATTCATGTTACAAAATCATTAGCTAATCGGTCAAATGCAATCTTTTGAACACACAACATGGACCAAGGTATTGAAACAATATCAATTAATTAATCAATAAATTATTGGATTAGATCCCTCAGTTACACCTCAATATAAATCATCTTACCAAGACATTTTGGACAATTTTATGCTTTCGATACTGCGGAAAAATTTGGGGGAAGCCATTTCCCCTTGATTGCGCCCCAGTGCACAAAGCAAGGTAGAGGATAGTTGGAAAAGTTTGGTATGGAAGAGGCCAAACAAACAAAGATAGTGAGTCAGGCTCTCTTGTCCAACAACTGACCTTCCAAATGTTCTTTGGATGAATGGATAAACATCTCCACAGTCACATTCTTACCAGAAGAATGGAAGTTGTTACAGCTCCACTTGCTATAGGTGTAATGCTTGGGTGTCACCATACTTTATTCCATATAGTGTACAAACTTTGTGTTGACATGAATTTGATAATTCTAATTTACATTACAAATAATGATATCCTAATGTCTAACTGTTGAGTGCAAACATAAACAATCCATATGTATGCCAGAAATATGCTTTAAAAGGACAGACAGTTGTGTGTGTGCAGCTATAATATAAATTCCTCACGTTGTTACAAGGACAGGAAGAGGACTTACTGCCACCCGTCCTCCACCTGTACTCCGATGGACTGAAACTTGGCCAAAGGTGGGCTCTCCTCTCGTGGAACTTCTTGTATACAGTCAACCTCAGAATAAAAAATTACATAAAAAAAAATAAAAAAAAAATCACCATTTTATTATTTTATTAGCCCTCTAATAAAAACACTTGCATCATGATCCATTAAAAAAGACTTCAAGTACCCGTTTGTGATTGCTTTTCGTTTAAAATGTCACATTCAATTGTTATTCCGGTTGCGTGTTGTTACTGTACCGACACTGGAAAAATAGAGGAAGGGACTGTTGTTTCAGGACACAGAGCAGGTAAAGTCAAATTTGGATATAATGTACAGCGAACCCTCGTAATTAGCAGGTGTTATGGATTAAGCCTTGACAACAAATACTGAAAATTTGTGAGTAATGGACGCCCCTTCCAAATTTTCCTTTTTGCCTACACTAATAGTTTAAACCTTAAATATACCGGCATTTAGGCAGCATCTTAGTGCATTGTAGAAAGCGTGAATAGGTGTGTTTTTCAGTAAATAGTTGTTAGTACTGCAGAAAAACCGGTGCACAGGTGAGTTTGAAAATAGTGAATCTCAAATGGGGGGTTTACTGTATCATAATACAGAGACAGCCTACCCATTTACTACCCAGCACAATTCGTGTCATGAGGTGACACACAGAGACATTCAACTATATTAAATGCGATAAATATCATTATAGGTTACAGTTTAGCATGCTGAAACAAGGGTCAAAAATATGATCTACCTGGATGCCAATTGAAGAGAGTTTTCGTCTGGGCACGGGGAGCACAAGAGCCTCGTCTGCAGAGTTACTCAATCCTGACTTCGTAGATTCATGCAGGACTACGCTTGAGTCGATTGTTTCCGTGGAAGCGTTGGCAGTGGTGGGGACGAGCGGCTCTCTGGGGATGGCGATGGGAGTGGGGATGATGTGAGGAGGGCGAGGTAATCCCCGGGCCAGGCTGTTGGCACGCGTGCTGTCAAGACTGTCAGATGAGTTGCTGTGCGCGTGGCTGGACTGGCTGTTGACCTCTGACCTTTGGTCCTGATGCTCCAGGTAATTGTCCTGGGACGACTCGGTGCTGCTTTGTACCGTCACAGAAATGTAGGGTTTGGAGGTCGTGCGTGGCGGCACGGGCGGCGGAGCAGCTTTCTTAGAGGTGGTGATGCAAGAGACTGGAAGATAAGAGAGACAAAAGTAAAACAGATTAAAACAAGACATATCAGAGAATTCATATATCACAGTTGACAAAATTGCCACAATTTATAATGGCGTCATTATTAAAATAAGAAATAAATAAGCAGTGCAATGGGGGAATAAGCAATAACTATACAAATGGAAAACATGTGCAATACAGTTGCCATGATTAATGCTGCATACCAGAAAAATGTCTGAAAACTGACTAGAAAAATTGCATTGGACCCAAGTTTTATGTCAGGATTCCTTCTCACAAATTTCTCAAACATTCCCCAACATTAATCTTACATCACATAATAATGGCAGTTGTCATTGCCAATGTAAAAGTCAACAACAATAACAACAACAACAACATAATTTAACAGCATTTCTTGGTCATACTATATTGCTACTTATCGCAAGAGAATACCCATGTCCTTTCACTATGCAGACCTAGTGAGGTCTTAAGTCTCCATCGGAACACTTTAAGGTCGGACCTTTTGGAATTTCGAAGTGGGATATTTCCTACTTCCCAGCAGTCTGAAATGCAACGAAATTTAGACCACAACATTTTCGAAAAGTTGGTTATGTCAGTGTTAAAAACAACAACAAAACACTAAGCACATATACAGCAACTTCTTGTTTTCGCAGAGAGCCAGTAAAGCAAAACTTAGAAAATTTAATCCAGTAACAGGCAGCAACTAAAGCTTTTCGGTTTAATGACTGCACATCAAAGTGCTAACATCACATGACTGCTTAATGGCTAAACTGGCACGGTGAAATTGTATATTTGATTCAGAGACTACTTACACACTTTGCCAATTTGCACACGACATACAGTCAAAAGCTGCTTGTAGGGACCAACAAAACAGCACATGAAGCATCTCCATCTATTCCTCTATCCACTATAATGTATGATTTCATTGATCATTTTAGTTATCATAACTAGTTACATGGATGGTAAAAATAGTATAGCCCACTCTCTGTACAGTTTTATACCACTGCAAACTGCAACCACAATATTTTACATATTGTTCAATTAATGACACTGTGACAGTGTCAATCAATACAGAACAGTTTTATTATAAAAATCTAATTGTATTTCATTAGATTCTGGTCTACCTAATGGACTGTGCAAATGCCGCTTTTCCATTACAAGTTCCAGAACGGCAAGGCCCCGCTCTGCCACGGCTTTGCTTAGCCTGGTCTGGCCTCCGTTGCTTTTCCATTAAAACAGGCACCAATCAAAAGTGGGAGGGATTGGGGCACGATCAAGAAGAAGGTGGCATGCTCGTTTCTTGTCGCTCCTTCCATCTCGCTGTATTTCATCTTCTGCTAATATGGACAAAAATGCTGCACCTCTTCAGTCGACTACAGAACAAAATCTGCTTTAAGCCTGCCGCGCACTGCGCGACGTGGTCGAGCCCGACTGGACCGGACCTTTGTGTAGAGTTGCCGATGCACCCCTGCACATGAGCAACGGAAAAGAGGCAAATGAGAACAAATGAGGGTAAAGAAATCTGGTGACAGTGATGCTGTCAAGACACCACCTGATATACAATTGCAGCATTAATTTACATTTAGACACACATGGTTAAAAGTGAAGCGCTATTTTGGAGCAATTGGTAAATCCAAAGTGTGTCTGGTACTTTCTTTCAAGTCGATACAGAAACCACATCTGAGTCCATAAATGCTGAGATCGAAGTGCTGCGCTTTCCAGCTAAAACCACCAGACCAAATGGGAACTTTTACAGTAACATTAGGAAGGCTTCAGCTGCCACAGACTTCCAACTGAATTTTTATGTGACACTACAGAGTAAAGTCTTGGAAGCTGTAGAAGAGCACACAAGAGTTAAGACAGGAACTGTTTACACTGCTTCTGTTCTTTGATATGGCACAAGCCTGTTATGTCACCAATGTCAAAATATGTTCAACATTATAATTCTAAATACTGTACTTTTATTTTGTGACTACACATTTTGCCCTTTATTATGGACTGAAAATGAAAGATTCTGGTATACCACCACAGCATCACATATCCTTTGAACTGTCAGTCTGTATGCCTCAGACAATGGGAACTGATTGAATTCACTGCCTTAACTGTTAACTCAACGGGTCAATCCGTTAAATCACCATGATCGACATGCCTGCCTAATCTGGTGGCTGTTTCACTGGTTTACGTAAGTGAGATCATATGCATGCAAAGCGCTGTACAAAAAGTCAACATCATCTCTGTTGAGTTCCTACATTTTCCTTTGCGATACATCCACTATTTACAGTGGATATTAAAATGTCTGCACACGCCTGTTCAAATGTCAGGTTTTTGAGATGGAAAAAAAGGAGACCAAGATAAATCTCTTTCAAAAGTCTCTCCAACATTAATGTGACCTAAAATTTTATGAAGGAAAACTAAAAACTAAAAAACATACAATAACTTTTAATCAGTTTAGGAGGGACATCGAGTTCTTTGTAATGTCACTGTTGTGCCATATTTTTCTTCAGTCGATGACAACTTTCTTCATTGTGTTTCATGGTATAGTTAACGCCTTAAAAACTATAGGTCACATTAATGGTGGAAAACGTTTTTGAAATTATTTATTTTGGTCTCATTTTTTGCATATAACAACAATATGGCATTTGAACAGGGGTGTGTATCCACTGTTTATAAGAACTGAATAATTGTGATACCTCGCCATTACACCTACAAGGAAAATGAAAGACATGGGGTTGTAGATGTTCCCTCCTTTGCATGGACAAGGAGCTTCCACTTTTCTCAGAAGATTTTTGAATCTATAATGTATGTTAATTCATGCATCCAGAGGAAGAACATTCTGGGCCTTCCCTGAGCTGGAGCTGGAATGATAGAGTTGTCCAAAATATCTCTGTAAATGAAGACTTCGGGAGGAATTAACATTTCATCGATAAATTGTTAAAAAGTGTTTCTGAAGACTTTCATCCATAGACTTTATCTGCAGCACTGTAACTATGAAAGGGATTAGTGAAACTGTAAAACAAACAACAAAACCTCATCGCCCTTTAAAAAGGCTCAGAATACACGTGAACTGTTGTGGAAACACCCAAACAAAAGGGTTGTTGTGCCTTCTAATCCACTCCATGGCTTCATCTTAATATCTTTGCGTGTGTGTGTGTGTGTGCGTGCGCACACACACACACACACACACACACACAAGCTAATACAAACGTGACAACCAGACTTTGGAGTGTCCCGGATTATCTGATCATGACAAAGTGATAAAATACATTGTTGATGAAACAACAATGGGGAAAAATATATTATTAAATGTCTAAGCTAAAAAAAAATGGATGGGTGAATCTTTTTTGAACTCCTGTTTCCATTCCAGTGTCATATAGATTAGTTTAATGATGCCCAGAGGACTTTGTTCCTCTACAGGCCACAAACTACAGTAGTTGAGAAAATTGGGTGCACTACTTGGCTGCGCTGCACCCACTCTTTTAAGACAGTATCACACTGGAGATCAATCAGTTCCATCTGCAGCTCCCGTGGGGCTGTTTCAGGGTCTTGTGTGATTGAATCTTGGATGGCAGTTTTTCCAGATAAAGGTGTTTTGCCGAGCCTGCAAGCTTGATTTTAACGGCTGAGCCGTAGCCATCAGTTCCTGCGTTGATTGGCTGTTAGCATAATCAGCATGCTAGGTAGAAAAGTGACAGCTGATATTATATTCCTCTAAAACAACAATGGTTTCTCAACAAATTAGACATACAGCCTTCAGTGAAAAAGTATTTAGTAGTCCATTCTATATTAAAAACTCTGCAGTCACTGTCGATTTTTCTTTTCTTTGGCCCACTCATGGTTGAAGAAGTGTTCAGAGCAGTAGCAGAGTAAAAATAGAACAGCCAAAGTATCACTGTACCTACTGCGCTACCTGGTGGAACCGCTGGGCATTACAGGACAACCTGGTGGAACCACTCAGCATTAAAGGACAAGGTCAAATACATGTAGTCATGATTTTGATATGATTCTGTACCAATCTTTGGCGGGACGGATTGAAATGATCAACGGGCCAGATGGGCCCCACGGGCCATAGTTTGCCCACTCCTGCTTTAATCACAGTAAATTTCATGCAATTGAAGAAAACGGTTTATTAATTCATTAATAATATTTTGCTACCAGAAAGAGAAGTTGCAGATGACTAAAATTGTGTAAATCAGTGGAAGAATTCTAAAATGTGGCTTTGAACTGAACTTAAAAAAAAAATAAAAAGAAAAAGAAAAAAAAAGAAAAAGGTGTCATTGTTGTGCATTATGGAATAAAATGACTCAGGATGAAATTCAAGAGGTGACATCTTTAAATCACTCAGATGACAGAAAAACTTTGGCCAAGTGTGGTTTAACTGACAATAAAAAGTCAATGCTCCAATGTCTAATCGCCCTTCAATTGACCAGTGAGCAGTTCAGGGAATAGTCAGCTGATTGCCCAAATGTTGGCAGACATAGGTTCTACTCCAGCTGTTGTCATTATCCTGAACAGGAGAAGTGGTGAAGAAAATGGATAGATGGATGCAACAAACTCCTTCTGACATTTTTATGAGGGAAGCTATTTAAAGACCTTAACCATACAGATGGAGCGTGTCCAGAGCAGGCACTCTTCCAGAACAAATGTACTCTTAGCATCTTGCATGGCAGAAATTCTGTATGTAGCATCAGGCATTCCACCATCTGACCACCATGCAGCCTGAGCCATGTACAATCTCTGATGTCAGAATGTAAACCATGCAAACTCATGTAAAGTATATCACCAGATTAACTCTGTTTGAGGAGGATTAAGTGTGCATGTGTGTGAGTGTGTGTGCTCGCACACGTGTCAATGCATCTGGATATCTGCCATCATCATTCTGCACACCCTTAAGCCTGAAGCCGCAAAAACTGCCCCCAAACGCTCAAAAACATAATCACATAATTATGGGCACTAACACACAAATACAAACACTACGCGATAAAAGAGGTTTATTAAAAAGGCGGGATATGCTGCTCCGACTGACTTTTCTTCCGTCTACAGATCGGCCAAGAAGCTAACGAGGTGAGACGGACTTCCATGGCGTTGCAAAACAATTACAATGGTGCGGGGGGGAATAGCTCTTGCCTGTGGAAAAGCGAGTGTTGGCTTTAATTCAGACGCTATCTTGTATCTCTTAGCAACTCCAACCTCAACAGTTGTGCAAACAAAACAAATATATGTTTTAACGAGTCGCAATACTGGCAAAGCAATACAAAATATTAACATGACACAAAAATAAAGTGAAAGCATAGACTAAAGGCTATATGGCTAAATCAATTAGATTTATCAGATGGGAATTCAGCAACCCAAACAAGCAGGTGCTTTGTGCCAAAATGTTTTGAGTGGATTCTGTAGTTAACACTGGGAAGGGCTGTCAAGTTGACTGGACAGTGGTCCTGTTGTCTTGTTCAAAATGGGATTTTCAAGACTGACAATAACAATTATCAGGAAGATGCATCTTAAATATTTGCAACAACTCCGCAACTTGCCTTTTTTTTAACCAGTGTAAAGGCTGATGGTTTGGAATTATTTCTATTATTATTATTTCTATTTCTATTATTTACTATTGCTCAGCAGAAACTGCATGGGTGATAGTAGCTTAAATATAAACGAGAAATAGCAATGTCTTGTGAATTTTTCGGAATGTTTTCACTGAACGGAAATGCCCAAAAAGGTTACGCGTATAGTGGAAACTTAATAGTTAGACATGCAAAAGGTGGTACAATTAGGAATTTTGAAAAATATGCCTTAAAAGTCAAACTTCAAAACATAGGAAAAAAATAAAATAAAATAATGCGTGACATTTCGCGAGTCAGACCTCAGCTCGTGAGCATTGGTTTTCTTTTTTGCAATGTCACCACAGCAGGTTACCAGCGATGGCAAAGAGGAAAAGTGTGACAGCAACCACAGTACTGGAAATAGTATGACAAAGGAAAGGATCTGGCTGCTCAGTACAATGAGTAACAATTCATTAGATATGAATGTGAATTTTTAAATTTATCTTCCAAGAGTTAGCTTTTGCTTTATTGCAGTTTTATTTAGTTCCAATTATACTTAAACATGGTTTACTTTTCTTTAATCTTGTGTGACAATTAAGGATGTTACTATTTACTCTTAATGTTACTTAAAGCAATGAGTGCACAGTTAAGAAAGCTTTTATGATGGTAAAACTTTAAGCCTGGCACTAAGTAAATTCACTTTAAATTATTTCCGATCGGGAAAAAAATTGCTTTTAAAAGGACAACAACTTGGAACTCCACCAGCGTCACAGGACAGATTGGGTTGGACTTTGGAAGTTCCACTGTAATTAAGGGCTACATGGAGTACATCATGATCACAGCATAATACATTGAGATAGACCCACTGGCGGACTGTGAGCAACATTGCTGATAACAAATAAATGAGGGAAATATAATGGCATCAATATGTCGCCATCATAAACATCCGCTGACTGTACAGGTTGTGTTTGAATACAGTGATTATCTTATATATTTTTTAAAACTGTTGTCTGACAGTTAGTAGTTACAAATGTTATTTAGACAGATAAGGTGTACTTTATTAACCCCGTGACGGTACCCGCTTGCCTGACCCTTCACTAACCACTAATGTAATTTGTTGTAACAATAAAACACTTTACCACTGAGCAGCTAACAAGACAGTGGCTCTGACGCATCTATGGCACAAAAATGTGACAACCTGGCCTAAAAACCTGTATTGCAAACAAAATAAGCAAACAGATGGCTATTTACATGAAAATGTGTCGGTGCCAGTTATGTGACAATAGTGTTGTCCTTATGTTAGTTGGTGTCAGACAAAGGTGCATGAACAATGAAACACAAAAGGTTGATTGTGCTGCTCTACTTAACTGCACGTCTGTATTGTTTAATCTAATCAGCCACAAAACAATGACAATCTTGCCAGAGAGCATGACCAACCCCACCAACACGATCACACCATTAGATAATAGCATAAGCCACAATACTGTGTTTGAATCACACATATCAACAAAGCAATTCAATACAGTAGACATATGAACCACTTGTTTTTGTAGCTTGACTCAACAGACAAATTTGCATAGTTGAAGGAATATTATTACATTTATTTTCCTGTTAAATAAAATGTTCTCGCCAATTTTAAAGGTCCAAATAGTAGAATTTCACCTTCATCATCTCAGCAAGGTAAAAATACCCAAGTAAATTGGTTTAAATCTCAAAACAAGTTACATAGAGGCTCTATGAAACAAACCTTCGAAACTAAAATTCTTACCTTTCTGTCAGACACACAAACAAAAGCAAAGCGTAGTAGTTTCAGAACGAAGTTGTCGTTTCTTCATGAAGAATGCGTCTAGAGTGACAGAAGAAGTCTGCTTTTACATGCCTTTTGTTTGAAGCCTGAAAGTCTGAGGGGGCGTGGTGGCATTGGGAATGGTGCGTTCAGGTTTCCCAGGACGCCAAACATCTACGCTAAATGATGGAGATACATGATGCAATATTTCATATGAATAAATATAAATATAATATTTTTTTTGTTGCTGAGAACTAAACTGAAAGTACGAATTGAGACTAGTATTTTTGCACCAAAATCAAAATCAATGAAGATGCGATTTCAACATAGTATGAACGATTCCGAAATGTTTGAAAGCAACAGCTGCACCGAGGTCATAGGGTGACTGGGAGAGCGCCACTATGTGGATGATAATAACACGCCAGCTGCAGTCACAGTAAAGCTAAACTGCATGGGACCAGACGAATATTAATGCTCAGCAGCTACAACATTTACGGCAAAACATATCCAATGAATCTAATACAGTCGTAAATTAGCATTGGAAATCCAGACATTTATTATTGTGATTATAAATTATTATATTATTATTATTATATTTCCCGTATTTATTCAGTTTAAATAGGAAGTCATTGTCACGTCAAGTCCCGTTGCAGACAAAAAAAAAATAAAAAATTATAATTAGATATTGGAGAAATGTCGTCTGCATCCTGCCGACTGTTGACGTGTCCACTCCTCGCTCAAGAGGTTCGTTTGCTTGCCATCTCACTCTTACAATGCTGCATGTGTGTGATCTGATTCTCTGTGTGGTGTCCAATCAGTTCTGTTTTTTATTTATTTATTTTTTTATAACCAGTATAATGCAATTGAATTAAAGTAAAATAATATATGTATGTATGTATGTGTGTGTGAATGAATACATCCCTGATAGTGTAGATTTTGTAAAACATTCAATTGTTTTATTATAGTCCAGTCAAACTGGAGTCCCCAAACTCCCCGTGGTGTCATAGCTTGGGCAAAATAATCTGCAATAAAATATTGTTGCATTACTTAAATAAGTGCATACCTATATATGGGGACTGACGCGCCAATAAAACAAGCATACAAAACCAATGACTCCTTCCTTCCTTGACTTTGGACCAATTAAAAGCGCTGATATGATTCTGACATATCATATAGTACATCTGACATCCCTGCAAGTAATTCTAGGTAGCGACGATGGATACATATTTAATTCAATTACATTTAATGACGTCATGGATATTTAGTTTGAAACATCCATCCATCCATCCATTTTCTGTACTGCTTATCCTCACTAGGGTCGTGGTCGTGCTGGAGCCTATCCCAGCTATCTTTGGGCGAGAGGCGGGGTTCACCCTGAACTGGTCGCCAGCCAATCACAGGGCACATAGACACAAACAAGTATTCGCACTCACATACACGTCTACGGGCAATTTAGTCTTCAATTAAGCTACCCTACATGTTTTTGTGATGTGGGAGGAAACCGGAGTACCCAGAGAAAACCCACGCAGGCACGGGGAGAACATGCAAACGCCACACAGGCGGGGCTGGGATTTGAACCCCGGTCCTCAGAACTGTCAGGCAGATGTGCCAACCAGCCGAACACCGTGCCACTCTCATTTGTCAAAACAATTATTCACAAATCCAAATGCAGGCAAACAAATTCAAAAACAGATTCATTAAATACTTGGGAAAATACTTTTAAAAAAATCATTTTTACTGTTACTTGTTTGTTCTGCAATATTCTAGTTTTTAAGGATGGTGAATTTGGGGTCTTCCATGTAAGGGGTCCCTGGATCCAAAATGTTTGAGAACCCCTGCATTGCACAGGATTCATCTTCATATTGAATATTTTATGTGGATTACTAATGGAGTCCTAATGAGTTTGATAAAACTGCATTTGATAACATTTGCTCTTTTCTTTAGTATCATTTTTAAATATATTAGGGGAAATCTATAATTCCAATATTCTTCTGTAGGAGCTACAATTGTAGTTCTGCACAAGATCCACAAGAGGGAGCGCTCTCCAATTGCACAAATTAAGCTACTGTATCGTCTGTATTGTATGTCAGATCATTCTTTGACACAGTGATGTTCAACCTTTATTGGGCCAAGGCACATATTTTATATCTGAAAAATCCTACAGCACACCTACAGCTACAAAAAATGGATACAACTGTCAATTATGTACTTTCTGCGATCTAATAGAAAAGTATTTATTTGCTCTGTCTGTCACTCTACATCGCTGGCATTGCTAGATTTTTTGTAAAAAATAATTTTCTGACCAATTAAGTGAAATTTGACAATTTCCCGCGGCACACCTGAAGAGTTCTCATGGCACACTACTATGCCACGGCACAGTGGTTGGGAATCACTGGAATACAGTTCTAGAGACTTACAAAGAATGGTCAATATTCTTTGGAGTTTAAATAAACAGTATGGAAATCCTAACAACTGCCCTAACAATTTGACTATGAACCACAGAAAGCGCAAGAGTGTGATGCTGTGAACTACAGAAAATCACCAACCTACTGGCCATTTAGCTCGAGTGGTAACTAACTGGGTTAGAGTGGAGGAACTTGTTTGACATGGTTACCCGTGTGTGTGGGTATGATGCGTGGTCTGTCTGTTCCCAAACGCTGCAGAAAAATTGCAAGTTGTTTCTCCTTTGGGGCTTTGTCCAAGCCAGTGGCTATTAATAAAGAGCCAAACTGTTCGTTCCAAGTCTTCCACTGTGTAGAAAGGCTGTCTAGTATGGGCAAAAGAGGCTGCATTGGAACTAAAACGCTGGTGTGTGCTTGTGCGTACATTTTACTGGACCAGTGTCCCACTCGCTAATGGTTATCTCAAACGATGTCACCAGTTAAAATAATATTCAAATATTTTTGCTTGTCTCCTCTTTCTTCTTTTCGAATACATGTATTCCCTTTGAACACATGTATAGTCTGTGTTTCCCCAGTCAGTGACTCACCGGTGCTGCTGCCGTAGGTGCGAACAGAGGTGTCAGTTGGCGGGAGCGAGCCTGAGTCGACGGAAGTCACGTCGTCATCTTGAGAGCAGCCCGCCTGGATGGCTCTCAGGTAGCTGTGGCTGCGGGAGCGGAAGCAAGTGGGCATGGGCAAGTCCAGAGGATCTGGGTTGTCCTGAGAATGGGAACGGGAATCACAAAATGTGGAGTCGGAGCTACGGTCCTCATAATGATGACTCATGTCCAGGTCCCGGAGCTGCACAGACGCAGATGGAAGAGATCGCTGTAAACATTTCGTTTATATCAACCATGACAACTGTTCTATAAAGCATTGAAGCACCAGATGTGACTAGGAGCTGCCACACAAACACAGGTCAAAAGTGAAATTGTTTTTAATTTTAATTTTATCTATTTGGATTTTGTATGAGAGGACAGGTCGGTAACCAATTGCAGGGCATTTTCATTTTATATGTTTATATTTTATATGATAATATTTATCATATTCTCTTTTGTGGAACTTCCAGTCCAATACAATCAATTCCAGTGACTGACTTCCATGTCAGTATTTTTCTTCCCATTGGAAAAAAATTAAAGTGAGCACATCTGCCTCACAGTCCAGAGTACCCAGGTTCAAATCCGGCCTCGCCTGTGTGGAGTTTGCATGTTCTCCCCGTGCTTGCGTGGGTTTTCTGCGGGTACTCTGGTTTCCTCCCACATCCAAAAAACATGCATGTTAGGTTAACTGAAAACTCTAAATTGCCCATAGGTGTGAATGTGAGTGCGAATGGTTGTTTGCTTATATGTGCCCTGCGATTGGGTGGTGACCAGTTCAGGGTGTACTCCGCCTCCTGCCCGATGATAGTTGGGATAGGCTCCAGCATGCCCGCGACCCTAGTGAGGATAAGCGGTACGGGAAATGAATGAATAATTTATTCCACGCTCTAACTGTGGCCGTCATCTTTATTAACAGCACAGTCAATGTTTTAAGTAACATTTTAAAAGTACTGTAAGCATAATGAGAAGTTAACTACTGGAGAGTATAATGAAACAAACTCAAAGTAAAAATATTCACCGTTTGGAGATAAATACAGGAGGTTCTTGGTTTACGATGGTCCCGAATTATATGCGGTTTTGAGGTTACATCAATCAATAAGAATATGATGTCAAGCATCACAAGAAGGCATGCTCAGTTAGTACTCAGTACTACTAGCAATTGAACCAAACTGAAGCAATTTAATGACACCTGGGGAAACCTGTGCAGGTGCTTTGAGTTTAGTAGATGATTGGTGTGTGACAGTAAGTTTAAAACATTTGTGGCCTGAAAAAAGTTGGGCTGATTTCTTCACAGTATTCTAAATTTTTGAATTCCTGATTTCCTGGGTTTTATGAGCTGGAAGCCCAAATTATGTTAAAATAAACACTTGAAATAAATACTTGCAATTGTTTAAATTGTGGTCCCTGAATCTATAGTCTATGAAAGATTAACTTTTTGAATGGAATTATGGAAATAAAATAAACTTTTCCATGATATTACATTTTTTGGGAAAGGGTCCGTATAATATATAATTGCTTGATGGATTGATTTTAGCGTATTTAATAAAGTTGAAGAATGTCCAAGTGGCCCTTGCATCCTTCCATTTTTCTGTTTGCGACCCTCGAAGGAAAAAGTTTGGACACCCTTGGCTTAGAGGACCTTTACAAATCATTTGATTAAGAGTGGGAAAGTCTGCTTGGAGATAACTTCATGAAATATTCATCTGTTCCTTTTTATTCAGTGAGAAAAAGTATCTGCTAAGCAAAGCAGAGAAAAATAAATTGCCCCAGGAATGCAATTTTAGGACTCACTTGGCTTACTAACAGCACATTAAATGCAACAGCCGACTATCATTTTGAAGCACTGACCTGTCCCATGCAGCTACGTCTGCCCAAAGTGCTGCAGGCATAGCTGAAGTCATCATCATCCCAGTGTGGTACAGGTGAGCCTGTACCCCCAACGCAGTCAAGGTTGTCTAGGCTTCGGTTATTGGCGAGCTCTCTGAGAGATGGAAGACAGCTGCAGAACAAAACGAATGCACTTGTGTCAAGTAGGAAGACCAACCAATATCAGGATGACATATTTCAAAGCAAAGGAAGGGAAAACAGTCAATATTATTATGTGATGATGGGGAGACAGCAAAAGAGGAAATACAAGATCAGCAATGTGGGAATTGGAAGAAAAACAAAAAGAGGACAAGTTTATTGTGGCATCCCTTTTATTTCCTCCTTATGAGGCCTCCTTTTTTACATTTCATTGTATCACTTTCAAAAAAAGCATATTGCAATCTTATTTGCAGGGAAACTGTCATTTCCAATTTGCTTCATGCAGTAAGTATACTAACATCAATGCACTTGTGGTACACATGCAAGTATATTATTTCAACATATTGTACTGTTAACCGATAGAAATGTAATACAATAAGTATAAACCAAAAGGGTTAGGAGTATACAACAACAATCAATTTTGAAAAGGTTGGTTTTAGGACCAGATTTGAGGGAGGAAAGTTCTGTGGTTATGCTTAACGTATCTTGACATGTGTTAGTATAGCCCAATAATCCTGCAGTAAAAAAATGCAGTTTTGTGTTCACCTTAAAACAAACAGTACACTTGAATACACTTTTTTTGGAAAGGGATCTCATCTCATTTCTAGCAGCGTCAGAACATGCAAAGCTGGTGATGTCAGGTCATCATGGTGTTAAGCAAGCGAAGGAAGACCACAGTCATTTTCAGTGGCACACAGTGATCGCAACGTGACAGGAAGATGCCATGTCATGATATGTGGACAACTTATTCCCCAGAGTCAAACTATACACTTAAGTAGTTTTCACCTAAAAGTGTAGGGCGAATGGTATTTACAAGCTTGGTGGTGGGCAGTTGTGATTGGCAGCAGGGCATGGTTTTGCCACCGAAAGGAAGTTATTGCTGGCTTGTCTGAATGGGGCAGCGCAAAGCAACAGCGCAACCCTGAGATGCGTCATATATGGGCCTATCACTGACCTGCTCATTGACCTGCCCAGTTGGTTGAGGGAGGACACACTGTGGATGGGTGACCACAGGGCATCCAGATCCCCTTGCAATAAGGAGTAATCCAGGGTTCTGCTGCTCACGCCAGCAGGCCACAAGAGAGCCACGGGTTAGTCATTTGTGCATGTTCACATTTATGGTATTAAGATACCTAACTCTAATCAACGTTATCTTCTGCCACATTCTGGAAAGTAGACCATTATGTCTGATTTCGAGACTGCAACTTCCCAAATAGTAAACAATATGCAAAGTTAATAATATGCTTATAATTTTATCGGCAGCACGGTGACCGACTGGTTAGCACATCTGCCTCACAGTTCGGAGGACCCGGGTTCAAATCAGACCTCGCCTGTGTGGAGTTTGCATGTTCTCCCTGTGACTGCGTGGGTTTTCTCCGGGTACTCCGGTTTCCTCCCATATCCCAAAAACATGCATGGTAGGTTGATTGAAAACTTTAAATTGTCCGTAAGTGTGAATGTGAGTGTGAATGGTTGTTTGTTTCTATGGGCCCTGCGATTGGCTGGCGACCAGTTCAGGGTGTACCACGCCTCTCGCCCGAAGATCTATCTATCTATCTATCTATCTATCTATCTATCTATCTATCTGTCACACTTTCACACTTATATGTGATTTTTATTGTGATATGAGATGTGAATTATTAATTATTATTAGGAATTATAATACTGTACATGCTTTTATACTATATTGCTGTACCCAGAGGTTTCCCCACCATTGTTAATATAAAAACACCATTGCTGTATTTCAGTTCTACGCCACTGAAAATTACAAGCACAATTATGTACTGTTAAATCAATACCTCTTTTGACAGTGCAATTAAAAAGGGAGCCTTACAGTGCTACTTTTGTAAAGATATATATTTTTTTCAGTAGCTCAATATATTCTGTCAATGTACCAAATGTTGTGGCCTTTAGGGTCAATTTTCTGATCCTTTGAAGGGTGTTGCATGAATATTAAATAAAGTCAATATTAATATATGCCCTGCGATTGGCTTTTGACCAGTCCGCCTCTTGCCCAGATACAGCTGAGATAGGCTCCTGCTCATACATGACATGACCCTAATGAGGAGAAATACTCTAAAAATGGATGAAGGGATGGATTATTACAATAATTATCATTAAATTAGCTTTTTTTTTTTTAAATGAAAAGATTACATTATTCTTGGACACTATTTAATCACCACAGTCGATGTAGCTGGAGGCAAAATTAGTTTCTACTTCAGAGGGTTTGAACGTGTCCTCCGGAAATGTTTTGAATTCTGCGCAGACATTACACGACATGGCACCACTGTCTTGCTTCCATCTTCACAATATTGTCATTGCTACAAAGAATGTGCACTCTTCAGACATTTTATGTGACGTTCACTCAGTGTTGGTCTGCTGGGCCTTCATCACACATGCACGTGCAGCATGTCAGCTTTAGAAAGCCTCTTATTTATGGGCAAGTGAGGCTTATCTGCTTTCAATGACTGAATATGAATAAATATAATAGGTAAAACTTTCATGTGGAGCGGCATGTCTGACACATTTTGTGGTGTGTGTGCATTGTGCGTTGCTTGTATTTGTATTTCTCACATTAATAGTATAGAAAGAGTATGCATTACAAATACATTAATTTATGCAAAGAAAATGGAAGCATCTTTAGCCCCTTTCAAATGTAAAGATGTTTTTCTATCAATTGGTTCATAAATTAAACAAATCAGACTACAATCTAAATGTAAATGGCCTGCTGTCAATGTACTTATTAATTGGATGTTTGTTTTTAAAATGAGACTCTAACAGGCACTTTCACCGTCAAATTGTAATGAAGTGGGCCATGATTTCCCCTTCGTCTCAAATGTCCTTGTAACTTCAAATTTAGAACAAAGCGCTAATGAAATGGCCACCCCTACTTTACTTCATGTTTACTGGTTAAAATATGTATATCCAATATAATTTTATTTATATAAAGTACTACACTTGCTGTCTCAGTTGGTGGCCTTACTTGCGTGGGGGTAGCTGGTCACTCAGAGAATGCTGTGTGGCCCTGAGGTAGCTCTGGCGGCGAGCGGCGGTCTTTGGCGAAGGTTTGGGGCTCCCCTCTGAGTCTTCGCTGTCCTCTATGTCTGCCATGGCCTTCACGTAGCTTCCACTACGCATCCTCCGACATGGAATTTCATTGGCACGCCCGCTGCGGCCTAATGAGCTGCTCCAATCCCCCTACAGGCAGCAATAAATGGGTAAATTTAGTCTCAGAATTGACACCACACCGTCATAACACTCCTGTTTGACGACAGTGAATGCTCCTCTTCCAAAAAAGGTCATAGTTAGTAATCGCGGTTTCCATGTTTAGGCTTCACTTACCCTTCGCCCAACCTGTAAGTAGTTGCAGGTAAGTTCCTGTTGACATGACCTGGACTTGAGCAAGGACCTATCAAGAGTGGCCGAGCCCTTCTGGATCACTTGCCTTGGCTGGCCCATAGTCAGTGCAGACCAGGACCCTCCTTTCATGTAGTCATGATCATTCATGAGCACATTCCCTGGTCCAGTTCCTCCTCCACTACTAGGTGCAGCAAGTGTCTGATACCTCATGTCATTGTTGGTTTTAGATGAGCTGATGGTGTTGTAGCCGCTATGAATGTATCTGCTCTGGCCCTCCTGGCTCACATGGCCAGTGGGGCGTCCTAGAGTCATCATTGCCATTGTGTTGTGGAAGCTGCTCATGTCACTGCTGTCCAAATCATCGGAACTCCAGTAACCTGACATGTTGGAGCGTGGTCGTCGCTTGGCGGTTGCTTCCGATTTAGTTCCACGATCTTTACTTTTGGCTCTGCGGTTATGCTTTCCTCCGTCGTCAGTCGACGAGCCTCCGGCGCTACCTGTGGACCGTCCGTTGATATTTCCTTTCATGTGGTGGCTCTCCAATGACTGGGACTTAGCAAAGAGCTTCTGCACTGAGTGCAGCATGTAACGAATGCGACCAGGACTGTCTGTACGCTGTTTCCCTGCAGCTACTGCAGATGTTCTATGGAACTGTAAGGTGCTGAAGCCATCCTGACCACCAGGTAGTTGTTTATCAAACTCCATAAGACTTTGAGGTGTCTGGTTCTTTGTCATGTGATGTGATATAGTAGCTGAGCCGCTTGTAATCATCGATGTTCGTCCACTAAGCTCAGCCATGCCCATACCTGATCCCATGCCCATAGACATGGAAGCTCCCAATGTCCCAGTTCTTATTCCACCAATGCTTTCCACAGGTGGGGAGAAGTCCGATGGATCGTAGGAGTTGTAGTGAATCCTGGGGAAGGTGCTGCTGTTTGACAGCTGGTTGTTGAGGGGCAGCAGGCATTCAGGTGGAAGGGAGCCTGGGTTGGCTGATGGATAAAGATAGGGGTCCATTGTGCCATAGTGGTCCATTGTCGGGTTCAGCAGATAAGGACTGCGTGGCATGGTGCTGGTCTTCTGAGGGAAGAGGGCCTCTAGGTGGCCGGAGGAAGGGTCAAAGGAGTCAGGCAGGTGTCTGGTATGGCTGGTCCCCAGCCCTTTCATGATGGCGAGGAGGCCCAACCCTCTAGTAGACCTCCAGACCTAGAAGTTGTTCCTAGACCATAAACAAACAAACAAAAAAAGAATGAAACATACAAAGACAGATGCATATTCTGCTCAGCCATAGATACACACCTACTTACGAGGCAAACAATCTATAGCACTGTGAAGCAAATATGGCATGACGGATATGCCAGCAATCCACTGCCCTCTATAATGAACATCTGTGCTGAGAACGAATGAAACAAAAATATGCGAAAAAATGATGATCTTCAATTAGTGGGTCAAATCAAATGCAGTTGAGATTATAAAACTTTTGTAGCACTGGTTAACAGTTCCTCTTGATCTCATAGGATCAGCACGCATGAAATTGAACTGGTTTTCTATGCTATGCAATATTAATAATGTTGTTGGAAGAGCAAAGTACTTTGCAAAAAGAAAGTTCTACAAACATGTATTTATTGAATAATTTAAACCAGTTGGACTTCTTGCTTGATTTATTTTATTAGGCTTAGAAAACCCTGAAGAAAACCCTGAAGAATAGAGTGCCCATACAGTATGTCAGGCACAAAAAATATTTTGAATTACGTAGCAAGCTGGTCAGCTATTGTGTGTGGCTATGATAAATTGAGCTGAGAGCATCTAGGAGGGGTCAGAGAACCAAAAATGGAGAACATCATCAAATAAGTTGTTCTACACTGTATTGGGTAAAAACAACAACTAATGTAAAAGAAAATGATAATTTTCACAAGATCCTATTACAGTACAGTACTCCAATTGATAGTTACGCTTCACCCAGCCTCTTGTCCAAACTCAGTTGGGATAGGCTCAAAATCAATCATGAGAACAAGTGCTATAGAAAATGCATTTTGTCCATTTTGAACTGGTTGGTATTACTTACTACTGAATGAGGTACAATATCTTCACTGTGACTCAGTTCAGGAAATAAAAACAGTACAAACTAATTACTGTGGTATATTCTCTCCGACGCGTGCTCTGTTAAGACAGATCGGATCATATGATGCTGGGGTAGAGCCTATCTGCCTGACCGACAACATTCTCAGCAAGCAGAACTTTTCAAATTTCAAATTTTCAAATTTCAAAGGTAAAGCAACTCATTTCCTTAATTGCCATGCTCACCTTTACCGAAGCCAAAACCTGGAGGATAATAGATAATTGCATGCTGCTAGACTGTCAATAAGTCATGAGATGCAAAGAATGCTCATTTACAAGATGTCGCTTTATTCATTATGTAATATGATTCGACTTTTTAAAGAAGCTTCTGGTGAAGTCAAATGCAGCAGGTGTCGCAAGAACTCCATCTTGACTAAAGTGTGCAATGGTTTTTCTATACATGAATATCAAATAGCTGTTCACTCTCCACCTGAAAAAAACCCTGTAAATTATATGCCTGGTTGTCAAGCCCCCATTATTAGCATGCTGCAGGCACAGACTCATTTAGTGTCATTAACACGGCTTCTCTTAGTGCCATCTCTGCTGATAGGGTCAAATCCTTTTAATCCTTTTCCACCACATTAGCTGCCTCAGATCTCATAGTGGCACGCCACTCAGATAAGCCCCCTTCAATGTGTCATCAAGTATGGCCCCCAAGGACAGCGGGTGGTGCACTATCAAGGGAGGCATGGATAGAAACCGTACACTACCACTCAAAGGAGTGACAGCTTTGTCAAACATAAATACATATATTTTACATTGGTATAAAATTGGAAGGCACATAATGGAAAAAAATATCAATATTTCTGGATCGGGCTTTCAACATTTTAAACTGCAATAAAAGTTGTTCATTGTTGACAGCCCAAATTGACTACTATTGTCACTCAATATTGTAGCCTGAGAAAACAGGAGCATAACAAGCAGTATATAAAATAATGTATGAACTTTTCTCTTTCATGTAGCTGAATGAGGTAATCATCTCTCAGTATGACACAGGACAGTTTTTACACCGCTGCAAACCAAAATCCAAACAATACAAATATTCTCAATAAAAACTCATTCAGAATTTACTAGAATGCTTATCCCCATTAGGGACACGAGTGAGCTGGAGCCGTTAATAGCTGACTTTGGGCGAGGGTACACCCTGGACTAGTCGCCAGCCAATCCCAGGGCACATACAGACAAACAACAATTTACACTCACATTCACAACAATGGAGAATTTAGAGTGTTCAATGAACCTAACATGCACATTTTTGGAATGTGGGAGGAAGCTGGAGTACCCAGGATTCAAACGTCCAACCTCAGAACTGTGAGGTGGATTAAAAAACACTCATCCATTTTGCGGCCACCAATAGACATCTTTAATTTTATTAATGAGTCAGTTAGTGTAAATACGATGTAACTTCTAAGTCTCCAAAGTGGTATAATTTGGAGTTCACCAAAAAAATTTGGAAAAATCTGCACCAAAGTTAAAACAAAACTTGTCAATTATTTTTGTTTTATGTTTAGTTTGACAGTAAACTTCAACTGGGAGTGGCAAAAAACAGCTTGAAGCCTCTTTTTTGAATACTTGTTTTTCTTCATCCATCCATCCATTTTCTTCCGCTTATCCGAGGTCGGGTCGCGGGGGCAGTAGCTTTAGCAGGGAAGCCCAGACTTCTCTCTCTCCAACCTCTTCCTCCAGCTCTTCCGAGGGGATCCCGAGGCGTTCCCAGGCCAGCCGGGAGACATAGTCTCTCCAGCGTGTCCTGGACCTCGTGATCATAGGTGAGGGTAGGAACGTAGATCGACTGGTAAATTGAGAGGTTCACCTTTTGGCTTAACTCCTTCTTCATCACAATGGACCGATACAAAGTCCGCATCACTGCAGATGATTGCAGGGCAATGACAGTGAGAACTGGAAGGGCGTGATTTGGAGGAACGCCCCCCCCCCCCAATCAGAACCCAAGTGTTGTTCTGCTATTGGCAGGCGCAAACGTAATGTGAGTGTCTGCTGGGAACGTCGAGCAGAATCCCACCTCAGGCAGAACTTCACCCATCTTCCGAGGGAGGCGGGGGACCATGTTCAACGCCTCCATTGCTGAGGCTGCCGACCAGAGCTGTGGCTGTTCTTCTTCTAATCTGCCAAACTGCTGCTTGTTGGGAAGTGAGTTGAGTCACTGCCACCATACAACGACTTGTATCTTGAACAACTCGGAAGTCGAGTCATTCTTATCTCAAGGCACCCCTGTATAGAAAAGTGCCCATACTATACCCGTGTTGGTATGCCTATTTATAACAATTAATGTTGAATGTGTGGGTATTAGAGAGTTTGAGGTACCAAGAAAGAGAGAGAGAGAGAGAGAAACCCCTCCACAAATGCTGTAAATCGCTGGCCGAACCATAGTGGGCCTTGGAGCCTCCGGGACACAGCGGCCCGTCACGGATACGATGATAGTCCATGAGGAAACTTAACAAGATTTGAATACTGAGAAACAAATGATCAAAATCCCATGCACACTATGTTTCAGTCAAATCGGTCTGCCAGGAGTATTGTGAAAACATAGCCTAAACTGTGTGAACTCAAAACCAGGCAGCGACAATTCATGCAGGTAATCATGATGTGCATAATACAAATGGTATCCAAAAGAGACATTCAGCCGTCAGAAAGGGAATCATCATGGTCAAGCGTCTGCACTCAGTAGTTGGACTACAAATGCTCAGTGCTTAGTGAATGCAACAATGCGAGTGCGAGTGTTCGTGGTGTGTGTGTAATTTTACACCCTGCACAGAGCGTCTGGTGGCAGCCGCGTGCACTGGGAAGCTGCAATCTGTTCCTTCAGGGAAGGTGAGGGGCATTTTGGCAGAGTGTCCAATTCATGACCTCAGCCACACTAGGCAAGTTCTCACCACTAATCAGAGGAAGGACATGCCACTGAATAAAAAGTCACATTACATTTCTTTCTGATGTTTTCTGGCATGTGTCGACACGATATAACAGCGACAAACTGAAGTGTATTTTCTTTTTATAAGGATGAGTTTGTTTCCAGTTCATTAACTGACAGACAGCATTAGGGATGATAAAGATGAGGAGTATCACACACGTTGTCACAGATTATTTTTCTCCGAGTAAAATATCACCTCTGGAGCCATCATAAATATGTAGATAAACGTTTTCTGGCTGGAGTTGTGCAAGCTTCATGCTAATTTGTCCACAATAATGCATTTGTGCTGCATAAAAACTCGTTGAACCCTTAATACCACAAAGGTACATAAATATGTAATAATTCTATGTGGTGGCCAAGGTCTGGGGTGGGTGTGGTCAGAAAGCTGGCCAACCCGCCGGTGGGTGCGGCCACTCTGCGGATGCGACCAACATAGTGTTTTTGTTCGGTGAGAATGTTTGATGAGCACCCACAGTCAGGCTAAAGTATTTAATATTGGTGTGTTACATATTTTGTTTTGCTGAACGCATTAAAACACCAATAAAACGCAAGGTGAGGAGACCGTATTCGGCCTCCACACTGTGGCAGGCAGCCTCCTTCATTGTGGCAGTGGCGGTCACTTTGCTAGAGAATTAGGGCCCCTCCAAAAATATTTAAAATCCAGTATATGCACAAACCTACTTCTGCAGGCGGAACAGGGAGGAGCACTTCCTGAATGGCAAAGGGGACTGTGACAAAGCAACCGTAAGAAGTTTAAACGTCTCCAATGGCTTTTGTTTAACACAAGATGTCACCACAGAGCTATTAAAGATAAAAAATAGCCGGTTCGGACTTTCCAGGTTGGGTCACGTGACGTTCCACATATACCGGATTGGCTATATTAATACTTTTAACTGTAAATAAACCACAGACTCTGATCCCAAACCACTCTAATCATGTCAAACTCATCTTGTAATGTAAAGTTACCCTTAAAAATAAATGGCTTAGATGATTTGATTTAAAAAAAAATGCAATGGAAGAGCACAATGACTCTGTAATGTGGGCGGCTGTGGCTCAGTAGGTAGAGCGGGTCGTCCAGTGACCGAAGGGTTATTGGTTCGAATCCCGGCTACGACTGTCCTTGGACACTGAACCCTAATTTGCTTCCGGTGGGCCTGCCAGCGCCTTGCATGGCGCCAGTTGTCCATTGGTGTATGAATGTGTGTGAATGGGTGAATGTGAGGCTTTGTAAAGCGCTTTGGGCACTGTGATGGTGTAGATAAAGCGCGATATAAGTGCAGTTCATTTACCCAAAAAATATTACAGGATTACAGCAATATGACATCATTTTTGCTAAACTTGGCTACTCCCCAAAATACAAAGATATTAGGTCTCATTTTGACATACTTTTTCTTAACACCGATTATTACTTTACTATAAGTAAGGGCTTTGGAACCATCTTGTAGCTTCTTAGATAATTATAGAAAGAGCACAAAAATGATAAATAGGGGAATTATGAACATTAAACATCAGATAGGCAGGGGTTCTCTGATAGTGTCAATCAAAACTGAACATTCTTTGTAAAGGCAGAATTTTTTTGATATAGCTCTTGTGTTTGATCTCAAAGGGATGTAGGACATGCATACAATAATATTGTGGCCAGTCAATGGATACTGTAGCGGCATCACCACATGGTTTAACCCAGAAATCTTTGGTGTTGTCCGGTATATGTGTAATGCAGATTTTCTTTGCACATCATTTCTGCACCAGCAAGTCAGTGGGCGAGACTGTGTGAAGGATATCATCCTCTCATCTGATCACTGGTGCACAGCTCAGTCAGTCAGAAACAAGTCCATCTGCTGCACTGGCCTGGAACACATGGGGCAACTCCAGCACGTCTGTGTGTGGGCTCACAATTATGGGTCTCAAACTTAGTGTTGAGGAGGAAGCGATGGTGAGAAGCTGCGGCTTCAGCTTGACGCCAGTGATAATCCAGAGGGAAGGAGGCGGCTTGAAGAACAAAAAAGGAAGATGAGAGATGAGTAGGAGGAACAAAGAAGGAGGTTACACAGTCAGGACAGTTCATGTCTTAAAATAGTCAAACTAACCAGAGTTTCAGCTGAGAAATCCTTTGATGATACAGACGCTTCTGCTGCTTGCTTCCGGCTTCCTTGCATTTTTCTTGCTGATAAGCTTGATCTTTGTTTTCTTTTTCTTTTCGCTTCTAAAATACACCAGACACATTGACTCCTGGATACTTTTTAAACCTGTGTGAGTGTACTTATTTTTTTTGTAGATACAGTCGGATATTCCCTCACTGTTACGTGAGCATGAACAAGACCGCCAACAAGATGCCTCCCTTTTCCATTGAGGACTATCACAAACTCTTTAAGAAGATGGCAATATTAGAGATTAAACTGCATTGCCTCGAAGTGTTTGTGGAAGTAAATGGACAGATAGTGAATGAAAGCACCTTACCGATGTCCCAAAACAGTGGACAGGAGCAGACTCTGATGACTGATACCGCCTGCGATAACGGCAATAAATCCGGCAATGACTCCGCTAGCAACCCTGCCTGGAATTTGCTGGGAGCAAAACCTAAAGATATGGGTCAGCTGACAACATAGAGCACATATCGTCAACAAAGGAATAAAACCGGCTGGCCCGCACTGAATGTTTCTTTAAACGCAAGGAATGAAGGACATTGGACTGCATGTGGCTGTGGTGAAACGAAGAAAAAGAGCAAACCTGGCCACAACATCGATGTCTGAGTTACAGATTTGCGCCACTACAAGACCCTCAACCCTCGGAAGACTGCTCATCTCCCAGCACCGATGAAAACTATGATGCTAAATCATCCAAGGAAAAAAGGCAGCCACTTACTAAGCCACAAACATTGATAATTGGTGACGGCGCTCGAATCAGTCTTCTTTGAATTACAGATTCTCTCAAAAGTTCAGGCAACCTCTGTCTATTAATAAAATATACTGTACATAAATTATAGTACCAGCTCTAGGTTTATGGAGAGCACAGCTGTGTCACAACTGTGACTGCTGAGACAGTTGATGAACTCTTGGATAGGTTCACCCGGAAAATCTCAAATGTCATGGATGCTGTTGCTCCTATTAAAACTAAGACAACCTTGAGGCGGCTTAAAGCACCGTGGAAGAGCACAATGATGGTAAAGGCCTCCAAATCAAAGTATAGGAAAGTGGAGAAAGACTAAACTCCAAATTGTCTATGACCTCTACAGACCAAGTCTTTGTAATTTTAACCGAGAGTTAGTCGGGCTAGACAGCAACACCTTTCTGAAATCATTAGTTATAACCTCAACAAAACTTCCACTCTGTTTGCCGTGGTTGACAAGCTCACAACCCCCCGAATCAGATAGCTCCAGAACTCCTCACAGCAGATA
>NC_084510.1:14041809-14051809 GCF_024500385.1 Phyllopteryx taeniolatus
TTAACACCCTGTCACCAGAGACTAATGGACAGAAACGAACTCTCTGATCGTAGCGTTGTTTGTACCCTTCATTTTTTTTCTAGCCATGCTCTCGGCGAGCTGGTAGGCAGTCTGTAATTCTCGTTTCATGTTTTTGACGTATTTTAGATAGGACTTGGTGGATGTACCATCACTTGAGACTCCAAATGCCACATCTACTGGCAGTCTAGCCTCTCGACCGAAAATGAGAAAATATGGCGAGTGGCCTGTTGACTCATTTAGGGTGCAGTTGTATGCATGCACCAGCTGACTGATGTATTTACTCCATTTACTTTTGTCCTGTGCATCAAGAGTACTGAGAATGTTGAGAAGAGTTCTATTGAAACGCTTAGGTTGCGGGTCACCCTGCGGGTGGTATGGTGTGGTTCTTCTTCTTTATACCAAGCATACTCAACAGTTCATGAATGAGGCGGCTCTCGAAATCTCTGCCTTGATCCGAGTGTACTCGCTTCGGTAGACCGTAGTGGACAAAATATTGTTCCCACAGGACCTAGCAACTGTTGACGCCTTTGATCCTTAGTCGCAAAAGCTTGAGCATAACGTGTGTAGTGATCTGTAACTACAAGCACATACAATGTTTCTGGAGTCAGGCTCAATTGTCAAGAAATCCATAAAGACAAGATCCATCGGCCCCTCACTGGTAAGATGTGACAACTCAGCAGCTCTATTGGGCAGTGTTTTCCTCTGAATACACCTTGGACAATTTTTACAATATGTCTCAACCTGTGTTTTCATACGAGGCCAGTAAAATCTCTCTCGCACCAACCCATAGGTTTTGTCAAACCCAAGGTGACCTGACTGGTCATGCAAAGACTGAAGAACAGTTTCTCTGAACTTCTGTGGGAGTAAGAGTTGTTGTCGAACTGTCATGAACGGAACAGAGGATAGGACCCAAAAATGCACGACTCCAAAACAAATGGACAGTTTCCAAAAAGAGAGGTTTAATAGACGGGCATAGGTCGGTACACAGGCAGGCCATCCAAGAAAGGCAACAGTATCCAAAAACATGAGGCAAAGAGGCAAGGTCGATAATCGGAACAGGGTCAAGTCTTACTGTGAGTCTGTGACGTGGAAACAAGGAATGCTGGAACGCGACGACAAGGTACAACGAATTGGCAACGAGAGGGAATGAGACACGAGGTTAAATACAAGGGGTAATTAGGGTGAACGAGGCACAGGTGGTGAAGATGCTCACAGGAGCAGGTGTGTGTGAAACAGGGGGGGAAGACAAAACCCGGAACACACACACACACACATGACACGAACTGGTTTGTTGGGAGGCTTACTGATTCGGTACAGTACAGAGTCCTTGACCTTTAACTTTTCCCACTCTTTTAACAACAATGACACATCCGGATGTTTTCTTTTGTTAGCCTGGTCCGCAAAGTTCTGCACAACAGCACACCACATTTCTCCGATACATGGGTCTTCCTGCTGAGAATGTGAGATGTCAGCTAAAGACATTTGGGGCAGTGGCTGAGTGCTTACAGAAGACACACTACAATAAGCTCTGGGTACAGCATGCTTGGATGAGCCCAGGAGATCCACCGCTCTGCAACGGTGAGGATGAGGTGTTCTAATTGACGACATGTGACAGACAGCTTGGAACGCTGGTAGGAGACATGGAAACTTCCTCTTCACCAGACACATCGCTGTCAGCATGAGGACACCTTGACAATGCATCTGCATCAATGTTTTGTTTTCCAGAGCGATATTTCAGGCTGAAATCATACATTGATAGCTCCGCTACCATCTACGTCCTGTTGCGTCCAACTTAGCGGGTGGTTAAGACATATGTTAGCGGGTTATTGTCTGTGTGAACCTCAAACTTGACTCGTTAGAGATAATCATGCAGCTTGGTAGTGACAGCCCATTTTAAAGCCAGAAAATTCAAGATTATGCGTGGGATAATTTTTTTCTGACGGAGAGAGGCTATCCTAACTTACAAATCAACCGGCTGCAAACCTTCTTCCCTGGTCCTGATAGAGACACCCCCTAAGCTTTCTCTACTTGCAATCAACATGCAGAACCTAAGCCAGAATTGGGTTTTGCGATTGCTAGGACAAGGTGGAATTCTGTAATACTGACCTTTAATGTCACAAAAAGCTTTCCCCTCCCTTTTCTCCCCCCTCCCCCCCCCCCCCTTCTCTACTTCTTCTCTTCTTCCTTCCCTCCCCCCTTCTCCCCCCCCCCCACACCCCACCCCCTTTCCTTCCCCCTTCCACCCTATCCCCTTTACCCCTTCTCCCCCCCCCCTCCCCCCCCCCCTCTCCTTCCTTCCCCCCCCCCCTCCCCCCACCCTTCTTCCCCTCCCTCTTTCCCTTCCCCCCCTCCCCTTCCTCCCCCCCTTTCCCCCTCCTCTTCTCCCTCCTTCTTCCCTCCCCTTCCTCCTTCCTTCACCCCCCCCCCCCCCCCATTTCCCTCCCCCCCGCCCCCTCCTCCTTCTACACCCCCCCTCCCCTCTTTCTTCCTTTCTCCTCCCCCTTTCCCCCCCCTCCCCCTTTACTTCCTCCTCCCACTTTCTCCTTTCCCCCCCCCCCGCCTCCCTTCTCTTTCCCCCTCCTCCCAATTCCCCCCCCTCCCCCTTCCCCCCTCCCACTCTCTTCTCCTCTGCCCCCCCCCTTTCCTTCTCCTTCTTCCTCTCCCCCTCGTCCTGCATTCCTTCCCTTCCCCCTTCCCTCTCCCCCTTCCCTCCCCCCTTCCTCTTCCCGTTCCGCCTCCCTTCCCCTTTCTCCCCTTCCCCCCTTCCCCCCCCTTCCCCCCCTCTTTTTCCCTTTTCCTCCCCCCCTCCAACCTCCTCCCCTTCCCTTTCCCCCCTCTTCCTTCTTCCCTCTTCGCTCCTCCCCTTTCCTTCTCTTCCTTCCTCTCTCTCTCTCCCTCCCCCCCTCCCTTCCTTTCCCCCCCCCCCCCCCCTCACTCTTCCTCCACCCCCCCTCCCCCCCCCCTCCCCCCCCTCCCCCTCTCTCCCCTTCTTCTTCCTTTCTTCTCCCCCTTCCTTTCCTTCTCCCTTCCCTCCTCCCTCCTCCATTCTTCACCCCCCCCCTCTCCCCACTCCTTCCCGCCCTCTCTTTCCTCTTCCCCCCTTCCCCCCACCCTCTTTCCCCCTTCCCCCCCCTCTTCTTCCTTCCCACCTCACTCCCTTTCCCTTCTTCTCATCTATTCTCTTCACTCAAACAAACTCACTCAACAAACACACCAACAAACATTCTCAAACCAAACAAATCTCATCGTGTATCAAAACAACGACAAAACATCTCAACACCAACTCCCTCACTCCAATTCCTCAATCTCACTCAACAAAAATCTCCCTCCAAGACACACACAATCACAACTTTTTTTCTCACATAATCAAAAAATAACATTCTTCTGGGACAAACGCTAGTCTTCATTCCACCTTGCCCCAAACGGCTCTGAGGGGTGGTACCACTCTTTTGTCTTCATGTCTGTTTTTGAGTTCTCTT
Organism: Phyllopteryx taeniolatus; assembly: GCF_024500385.1. NCBI lineage: Eukaryota > Metazoa > Chordata > Actinopteri > Syngnathiformes > Syngnathidae > Phyllopteryx > Phyllopteryx taeniolatus. The sequence goes on from NC_084510.1 coordinate 14,045,310, forward strand.
TGTTGTTCTTTTCCATTTTAGTCTTTCCTCCTGGCCTTCCAGTCACAATGCAGCCCTGCAGTAGCTGATTGAGCGGATGACAGACTCTGGAAAAAGAACGGAGAGCAGTGATGTTCTCTGGGCGTGGCCACGACTTCACAGCTTCGATCTTTGAAGGATCAGTAGCAATGCCATTGCTAGAAACGACGTGCCCAAGATAGGTTACAGAGAGACAGCAGAACTGACATTTATCCAAAGATAATTTAAGTCCCTCTTCCTTTAATCTGTCAAGCACTTTAAGAAGGCGCTGCTCATGTTCCTCCAATGTTCTCCCAAAAACAATGACATCATCAAGGTACACTAACACTTCCAGCAGATTCATATCACCAACCGTCCTTTCCATGATACCCTGAAACGTGGCTGGTGCTCTGCAGATGCCTTGTGGCATTCTCTCAAATTGATAAAATCCAGCCGGACAGGTAAATGCCGTTTTTTCTTTGTCAGCATCACATAAAGGGATCTGATAGTAGCCACTTCGGAGATCAAGCACGCTGAACCATTTGCTACCACTCAGCCATGTCAGGGCATCCTCCACACGTGGGACTGTATACTGGTCAGGAATTGCTCTCCTATTTAATGTCCTGTAATCCACGCACATACGTATGGTCCCATTTTTCTTGCGGACCACAACGATAGGTGATGCATAGGGGCTTCTAGACTCTGAAATTATTCCAGCTTCTTTCAAAGCATTTAAATGTTTTCTCACATCCTCCAAATCCTTTGGAGGTAAGCGTCTAGAACGTTCTCTGAATGGTTTGTCCTCCGTCACTCGAATGCTGTGTTGTGTGCTCTTTGCACAACCAACGTCATAATCACTACAGGAGAAAACCTCTTTCCTTTCCATCATTCTCTGACACAGCCTCTCCTTCCACTCAGGAGGCACAGGAGAATCTGCGAAGTTGAAAGACGAGGGGGATAGTTGAGATGTGGACGGCTTTGATGACTTTTGTTCAGGGATTGCATTTATTACATCCACCCTGTGCAAATTAGCAATTTGCATACCACGTTTCAATGTGACAGAATGATTTGATACATTTCTCAAAGTTACTGTGATACGATGACAATGAACAGCGCTTGCTTTATCAACAGCAGGCATCACTAACAGTTCTTCAGGGAAGTAACCCTCCTCTGGGCGTTCTACAAGAACAGCCTGACCAGAAAACCCCCCCGCAAATTTTGGCACCCCAACCACTTTTACAACGCCACCAGGAGACAGCACTAAGGACTTCTCTCGAGTGAACCAGACTGTTCCTCTTTTTAGGTCAGCTGTGTCATCTGGGGTGCTCCGAAACTTCTCATAAGCCTCTTTTATTGCTGGGTGAACAGCAATAAATTCTTATGTAAGAAATTATCTCCGTTTTGTGTCTTGCAGGAATGAAATAAGCTCCGAACTATGGAGGTGTTTGTGCCAACCACAATAGAAATCTCACCTTTCATGGCTGGGTCTGGACACACAAGCACAAGTGTTTCTATGGTCTTAGCTACACCCACTACATCTCCAGCAAACTCAAGTTTCAAACACATATAACCATCATATGGATATCGGTCTGCACTGAGGCCCCAAATCTCCAAGCTCTCAATAGGGGTCAAGGGCAGGTGTTTCAGATACTTGTCATAAAAGGAGCGGTACAGCAGGGTAACTTGGGACCCACTATCAAGCAAAGCTTTGGCGTAGATGCCCTCAACTTGTACAGGAATAACAGAACTAGGTCCAATTAAACCCTCTGGCAAATCAGCCTTGCTTTCTTTTAGCGTATCACACTTTGTGGAACGTGTTCTCTCCAGAGCATCAGGCCGTTCCTTTACTGAGCTCCTGGGAAGTTTCCCATCAGGTGTTTTGCTTTCAGGAGACGCTTATTTACTTTTCGGAGATTCTCTGGGTTTTCACACTCCCGCTGAAAATGACCATCTTCACCACATTTGTAGCAAAAAACATCTGCACCATATTGAAATCTGGGAGTTCTCTCTTACCCACTTGCATATTTTACAGCAGCTTTTTGAGTGTGGTTCTGGATTGCATGCTGTGGTGGACTTTCTGACGTGGCGACAGAGACAGATACCAGACGTGCAATATCACTTTTAAGCCCCTGAATTTCCTTCTTCAGACTCTCTATGGCATGGTCGGTCTCCACTCCAACAGCTACTGATGGTGCAGACTCTGGTTGTTTTGACATCACTGACGCCGTAGCACAACCTGCACACTTAACCGCAGATGAAGAAACAACATTCTTCACTCTTTCTCTTTCAAGAACCATCCCCTCTTCTTCTCTTACCTCACTTGGAGCGGGCTTTAGCTTGTAAGTCATCCTTATACGAAGTGCAGCAAGATCATGAGTGAGAGCACCTCTAGCAATTTGCTCGATGCGTGTCCTGTTCATGTCAGTGATGTCGATCCCGATGAACAGCGTGCAGCAGTTTGTCTAACCTGAGTAAGTATCCTGACAACTTCTCAGTTTCTTGCTGGAATGTGTTACGGAACTTTACCATGAGATCAGCTGCACTGTCTGTGGTCCCAAAAGCTGTTTCTAGGGCCTTAAGATACTCATTGGCAGTGGCACTGGGGTTAGTGACTCTTAAACCCCGGACAATATCTGCTGCAAGCCCTTTGAGACTTTCAGCGATTCTCTGTTTCTTGACAACATCAGAACATTGCCACTCATTCAGCAGGTGGGTGGTCTGTTCCGCCCAAGAGTCATACTCCTCTTCTCCAGGTAGCATTGGCTTTATGCCCGAGAAGAAGCGAAGTTTACGATAGCCTTGTCCGTCCATAGGCGGTGCTTGACATTTTTCCACAAGCAAAGAGATGGCATTGACAAGCTCTGTGTTCAAGTCAGGAACAGCGGGTGGGGCAGGCGTGGTCTTAAGAAAACCTGTCACATCATCTAAAGTCTTTCCTTCACTGGCTAAGAATGATACTAGCTTGGATTGGAAACCTCTTTTGTCACTAGTCACATGGAAAGTCTGAAAATCAGGGACACTTACTACCCACAAGTCTGACGGATCAAGAGCAACCAACTGTTCAGGTAAGTCAGTTTTAGTCATGTCATCTGTGCTCTCAACTAATACGGACTGATTGTTGTTTGTGCGTGTTAGACACCGTCCTCTGATTTTAGTGCGACCAAAAATTGTAACTTCATCAAGTACCTTATAAATGTTCTCATCAGTAACATCAAGAGAAACCCCACTAAGCACAATAGAATTCTTAACATCAATACCTTTGTCGTCACACCATTTGATTATTTGTTCGGACTCCATGTTTTGTTTTGAGTTTTTTTTTTTTTTTTTTTTTTTTTTTTTTTTTCTCCAAAACCAGTCACACAAAACACACTCAGTATTGTGATTACAGTACTATTACAACCCCGGTCAACATTGACCGAATTTCTTCTTTTTTTTTCTCTTTGCTCACAAATACACTAGTGAACAATAACAATCCCGGACGAGCCCTCACTGGCAGTACTCACAAAACCGTTGAACCCTCAGATCACTGGGGAAAAGAAACCCAAAATCGATTGCCGTAGGAACGCGCCCTCAAAACGCTTCAGTAGGCACAGCGACTGGATCCCGTAGCGTCGAAGCGGCAGCCCGGTGGCGTTGAGCAGGCAGGACCCGTGGCGTTGAAAGAGTAAATCCGTTCGCGTTTAAAACAGTCAAAAATCCGTTCGCGTTGAAACAGTAAATCCGTTCGCGTCGAAAAACCAGGTCCAGACCCCCCAAAAAAACTCCTCTTCCCCCCGCTGCCTCTCCCGCTCTTCCTCCCCAAGACCCACCTCTTTCCCCCAATCCCATTGGACACACCACCCCTTCAATCAATCATTAAAACAAAAAAAACCCTGAAATGTTCACAGACCCCTCGGAACGCAGGACACCCCAGTATCCATCCACACAAAGAACCAAACAAACTTTTAACTAGTTTTCACAACAGCAATTCAAACAAATACAGTTCAACACATTTTAGTCAGTACACTACATGTATATATACATCAAACGAGATATACTTTATACTGTATATATTTTATAATATATATGGGTATATATTAATAATATATCCAAAATAAGTGAGCTTCAGGTAGTAATCCCTCTTCACAAAAAAATTTGTCCTGCTCAGGCAGGTTGGGGAGCAACAAAAAATAATATATACAATATATACAGTATACTGTATGAAGTGCATTGACCAAAACTGGTAAATAACATTGGTTGCTAGCTTACTCCAAAACTGCTTGGCTGACTTGATGTCAGTTACTGTTGTGTGTAGAGCCATAAAGCCATATACAACTACCTACTATCTACATACCTACAGTATGGCTTTTACTGTTTCCTGTAGTTTGTTTACATGCTGCAATACATTATCCATCCATCCATCCATTTTCTGAGCCGCTTCTCCTCACTAGGGTCGCGGGCGTGCTGGAGCCTATCCCAGCTGTCATCGGGCAGGAGGCGGGGTACACCCTGAACTGGTTGCCAGCCAATCGCAGGGCACATAGGAACAAACAACCATTCGCACTCACAGTCATGCCTACGGGCAATTTAGAGTCTCCAATGAATGCATGTTTTTGGGATGTGGGAGGAAACCGGAGTGCCCGGAGAAAACCCACGCAGGCACGGGGAGAACATGCAAACTCCACACAGGCGGGGCCGGGGATTGAACCCGAGTCCTCAGAACTGTGAGGCTGACGCTCTAACCAGTCGGCCACCGTGCCGCTGCAATACATTAGAATACATTAATTATATATTGCCCCCTGGCGAAAACTCTACTAGCCACCACTGCCAGTACATAACTGGTTTAAAACTGTAGTTCACTGACTTCCACACTAAAGTGATCCATCCACTTGTGGAATGCATGACGAAGCCAAGTAGAAGCCTGTTAGGATATATTGTGGTCATCTTCCGCCATGCATTTCTCGTTACTAGTGTAAAGTGTAGCCCAGTCTAAACCTTAATTCAGATGACTCATAAATCATAACTTCCTTTTTCCATTAGATATTTCTCATACAAGGGGCCCTCTTGATGGCAGTCTGTACGCGCAAGTGAGAAAACGACGAGGACCGGGCCCGGCTTCCTCGCCCAACGGCTATCTCACCAGCAGCCCAACAGTGAAGACACAGATTGCCAACCAGTCGCAGACTCTCACCATCACTTCTAGCTGTGTCCTCTCTGATCACATAGAGCACCACTCACCCTTCACTAGTCATCCTGAAAGCGAGACGACTAAAAGTCTGATGGAAAGAAGAGGAAGTGAAACAAGAGGGAAAGTACGAGGGAAAGAAAGGGACAGAGAAACAGAGATTTTAGAAAATGCAAACCTGTCAAATCTGGGAGGATTAAGGCGAGAACACTCATGTTGTGGTCGAGCAGGTGTAAAATGTGGAGCTGTGGAGCGGCAATGGGAGCAAGAGCCTTGCCTCTCTAATGGTCACTGTGCTGGATGCTGCAACAGCATTAAAAAACATCCCAAAAGTCAAACCCTGCCGGCCTTACCATCCAAATCTGTGTCCCCTCTACCACATTTAACTCATATGGAACTCTGCCATCGCCATAGTGTCCATCCTTTGCCAGAGTTAGCATGGGAACGGCAAGCCCCATCTGTCCCTTGTCTCCACAGACCATGCTTCCATTATTCCAGTCCTGAACATGCACATTCGCATGGTCACACCCTTCCAGCCTCGAACAGACACTACAATGATGAATGTCAAGTCTTCCATTATCCAGGCCAAGCCCCAACCTCTCATCTTTCCCAACAATCATTGCTTTCAAGCCCATACAGAGAGATGTTCTTTGGCCCGCCAAATCAGTCCCCCGGATGTCCCTGTCGAGAGTGCTCCAGCAGGCGAGAGCACCAGGCAGCCTCAGTCAGAGTGCACCATTCAATGCATCCAGATCAAGCAGTGGGATTACAACAAACTGGAGAGGCATTGTGGGAAAGTAAAAATCCATGGGAAGTGCCAAGAGAGGCTGACTTCTGCCAGTGTAAATCAGCCGTTCCACCGTTTCACATCTGTCATTCTGCCGCTTTAAATCAGGGCACCCCGCAGCCAAGGTTTTTCCTCGGACCTCACCAGAGTTATCCCAGCACCCAACCTCTTATAAACATGCGGGATGGAGCCAGCAGTGGATACCACACGCCTCCGCCTCCACACCAGTCTTATCCCTGCCCCCCTTATCAGTCATCTCCTGTTGAGAGCCATGGTAGTCGAGGTTATGTTTCTGGTTACCTCTCTGGGTCAGCCTCTCCTCTACCAGCAAAAAGCCCATCTCCTGGGAGAGTAAGACTCCCAGACACCCCTCCAGGAGCCAAAGATCAGCAGCAGGAGCATCTCGAAGGTATAGGTGGGATAGGAATGGACTAACGAAGAATAAAATATTCTACATCCTGCCTTCATCTGATTATTTTTCTCTTACTTTTTGAAGTGGAAAAGGCCACACCAAGTCCAGAGGTTGACATATCCCAGGGTTCAGAGGGTAAA
>NC_084510.1:14056809-14099309 GCF_024500385.1 Phyllopteryx taeniolatus
GAAAAAGAGATCTGTTCTGTTGTTATCATGACATGTTCCCTCTTTCCTATCACTGGTGGAGGTTTGAACTCCGAGCTTCATTTCAATTCTGAGGCATATTTTCTGTAAAAGTTTTGGTTGCACTCCAAATTGTACCAGTTTTGGTTTGGACTTTCAAGGTTCCACTATGCACTATTTTTGCTGTGAAAAGCAATGCATTTATGAGGTGATGATATGTAACATGAGTATGCAATGTTTTAGATCTGGTCGGAGATCTTCAGGAGATACGGACTGTAACGAATACAAGCACAGCGGCTGACCTCCTTAAACAGGGAGCAGGTAACATTTGTATTGAAGTACTGTACTCCCAGGATCGAAGGCTGTTTCCATCAAGATGAACAGTTCATTCTGCTAGAAATATGTCAAAGAACAGTAAAAATTTGGAAAATAAAAATTCTCGCTTGTGTTTTTCTGTGAGGTGTTCAGTGTGTCTACCTCCAACCTCTAAACAGAGCTACAACACAAGGGTGAAAAAAGTGTTATGTTAGAGATTAAGGTACTTTTGACAATGAAAATGCAAATAATAGTAAACAGTAAAAACATTCATTACCTGAAAATAAATTGTACTTCTTCATGGAGGGAACCTTGTGGTTAGCACATTTTCCTTACAGTTTTGTGGTTTGATGCTTAAATCCCAACTCCAGTCTTCCTGTGTGGCGTTTGTATTTGTGCGGGTTTTCGACTGAAGACTCCAAATTGTGCACATACCGTAGGTGTTAATGTGAGTGTGAACGCTTGTTTGTCGATACGTGTCCTGCGATCTGGCACACAGTCAGCTGCGATAGGCTCCAGCTCACCCACTACCATAATGAGGACAAGCACTACAGAAAACAGATTCATGCTAAATTGTGTAGCAGGAATGTTGCAGTTCTGACTTTTGACCAACAGAGGCCAATAAAGCCTCATGATGCTGCACACCATGTTAACACACGATTGTAATTTCTCTTAAGCTTGCAACGTTCTCTACCTGACCTCTGTGGAAACTGAATCATTAACGGGACCGGAAGCAGTTTCCAAAGCAACCAAATGTACACTCGCTCTTAGTCCACGTCCTGCTGCAACGATGGTTCATTTCAAAGTTTCCTCTCAGGGTATCACTCTAACTGACAGCAAAAGAAGGTACAGCTTAGTGAGATCATTAAATATGCAATATCCTGTATGTTGATGATAACCCACTTCAAACTAAACCATGCGAAAGATAGTTTATCGATAAACTTTCCGATGCCGGTTTTGTTTGCACAGGTTATTTTTCCGGAGGCACTACCCCATCAGCAGTGTGACCTTCAGCAGTCTTGACCCCCAAGACCAGAGGTGAGACCTAAGAGACACAATTAAAAGAAAAAAAGTAGTGTTCATGTGCTTACAATCTTCTAGGTAGTTGTCACTAATAAAGGCAATAAAACATCAGCGCTTGCCCTTTTGTTTTGTTTTTTGTTTTTTGGCAAAGCAATTATTTGCAATTTTCTATTTTGTCTTGTTCATCAGTTTGAGCTTCTATTTATTGTATTCCTGCAATTGTCTTCTGTCTGTATTTGGTTGCCATGCTTCAGATGGACTAACTGTGATAGCACGTCCAGCAAGTAAGTGCTTGAGTTCCTGTTTTTGCAAGTCATACTACCAACTTTGCATGGCAATTAACACATAGTGTATGGTGCTCATACTGTACATTTTAAGATTTTAAAAAATGGCTCCTCTTGTGAGTTCTAACGTTTCTTTGATTTTTGTGCCAGGATGTTTGGTTTTGTGGCCAGGCGGACGGGCAGCGCCACAGAGAATGTGTGTCACCTCTTCGCAGAGATGGATCCAGATCAACCTGCTGTGGCAATTGTCAACTTTATTAATAAGGTTATGCTAGGGCCGCAGCTACGCAGATGCAACATCTAAAAACACCCTGAGGACAAGAGGATGGTTTACATGCATTTCTGACATACAGTACATTTACTGTAGTACAGTGCAAAATACTTATACCACCACTAACTTTGTTGTTTTAATGACCTTTTTCTCAGCAGTCTTTATAACATTGTAAGTAAGTAGTAGTACCAGAGGATCTGTAATTCTTCTGATTGCGTGGAACTGACTGTTGATTTATTGTGGATTTTATGTTCCACTGTGTGTGAATTAGTTTGCTGTCTAGAGAAGGTATATATTTTTTTGTTACAAATAATTTCATGAGCAGGATTACGCACAAAAAAATAAAACAATTCACGATTTCCATGAAAGGTGCATTTTAAACATTTGATGGAACAGTCCACTGCACAGAATCTACTGGCACTGCTCGTATTTTCACTATCCACCATGAACCAGGAAGTAGCCTCACAAAAGGAAGGACAAACAACAAACACTTTTGGAACAGTTTGGTCTTAGTACAGATTTGTCCTCCATTGAGATACATTCTAGTGCTATAGTTGATAGAGCACTGTTTAAACAACAGTTCTAATGGTGGTAGAAGGCTTATGCACAGCGCTATACATTGAATGAAGTGTTTGTAGCTAACTGAGTTTGCATTTATGCAGGTGTGCTCAGCTGTGATGGTTTTCTTTTCAATTCAATTGCCCGCTGTCCTCTATTTAACATACTTTTAATAACCTCACACACCCAAGCGTGCAATGTGTTAAACCCTAACCCTTTTTTTTATATTTCATCTTAAAAAGCAAACAATTACAGAGGAATACTATTTATATTATTGTTTATTGATGTCCAATGATTTTGAGACAGCGGACATTTCAGAGCATATTCCAAACAATACAACTGGTATATTAAAAACACTTTAATATTTTGCTAAAAGAAATTCTAATTTAATTACATGTCTGTTTTTAATATCCACTACATCACTAGTCAGTGTTACACGCAGAATTTTAAGTGGGTAATGTGGAATGTATGAGTAGAAATGATTTTTAAGATTAATAGAGGTATTGTTGGAAAATCAGACTGAATGTGGGGTGGGGATGAGTGTGTGTGTGTGTGTGTGGTGTAATGATTTGATGAGGACAATTTATTTAACCCAGCAGTTAAATACATAGTACATAAAACGCCTATACCTGTATCTAATTGTATTTAAGTTGAAAGGATATGGAATGCACTGAGCCAACACACAAAAAGACAAAGTGAGTCACACAACCATAAACAAAGATATCAATAAACAAACAGAATATCAATGGTAACCTCTTTGTGACTGGAAATAACAAAATCATGCCTTAAAGCTGGAATGTTTCACAATCGGGGGAAAATGTCACACTGGTAAGGTCATTTTAAACAGAGACGTTACCTCACTTTCTCCATGCCTCAGAATGACCGCACATTTGGTCTTGACCTGTTGGATTTGTTTTTATTCTCACACAGCAACCAAGATCCTTGGTAACACACAAAAACTCACCCAAACCAAAGACAGTATAAAAATAAATGTCAAGTTTTTTATTCTTTTTCTCACTTTTTGTGTTTTTTACAAACAGTATAACTTCAGCACACATGCAATTTTCATAATGTTTGTCTGTAAAAGAAGTAATATATTTTATGCCTCTGAAGAGTTGTGTGAAATAAAGTGCTGCAAAAAACAAAAAAACACTGTGTATGCCTGGTTATGACATGAAAATGATTAAATATGGTATTTGAGATTTGTGAATGAGTGTACCACACCTCTCACCAGCTGGGACAGGTGCCAGCTCTCCAAGCATAGAAAATTGATGTACAAATGGTTACATGCAAAAGGTAATTTGTGCAGGCGGCACGGTGGTCGCCTGGTTAGCACATCCACCTCACAGTTCTGAGGACCTGGGTTCAAATCTGGCCTTGCCTGTGTGGAGTTTGCATGTTTTCCTCTGTGCCCGGGTGGGTTTTCTCCGTGGACTCCGGTTTCCTCCCACAACCCAAAATCATGTGTGGTAGGTTGATTGAAGACTAAATTGCCCATTGGTATGAATGCGAGTGCAAATGGTTGTTTGTTTATATGTGCCCTGCGATTGGCTGGCGACCAGTTCAGGGTGTACCCCGCCGCCTGCCCGCAGTTAGCTGGAATAGGCTCCAGCATGCCCCCGTGACCCTAGTGAGGATAAGTGGTGAAGAAAATGGATGGCTAATTAGTGCAATCTTCATTTTTTGCAGGGGTTTTAAATTGGAAAACTATTTGTAAAGTGTGTGTAGGTTATTGTTTATCCATTCATTTTCTTCAGCGTAATCTTCATTAGAGCCATGGATGACCTGAAGCCTATTCCATTTTATTTTGGCCGAGAGGTGGGGTACAGCCTGGACTGGTCGCCAGCCAATTGCAGGGCATAAACCATTCAAACACAATTTAGTGTATTTTTAAAAAATATTAATTTTTTTTATATTTGTCATTTAATACATGATATATACACATAGACTACCATTGAAACGTTTGGGCTGCCTTTAAATGTCCTTATTTTTTGAAAGAAAAGCAGTTTGTCGGAATAATTTGGACATTGTTAATGTGGGTTTAAAAAAAAAAAACCAGATTTTCTTTCAAAAATAGGGACGTTTAAAGACCCAGATTTGGGTTTTTTTGAGTGTCTTATATACTGCATATACATAGTTAATGTCTACATTCAAGGTATATGAATATATCTATAATTATTAATCTAGCCATTTATCTATGTACATGTGATTCTTAAAACATACTGTACATTGTCAGCTATAGTGAAAATTACACACGCATACGGCATAAAAGGATGAGGTCCCGCCGAGATTTGAACTCGGATCGCTGGATTCAAAGTCCAGAGTGCTAACCATTACACCACGGGACCATTGACGTGTTTTGGCATTTATTGTGGTATACATGCATAACAAAAACACCACCGGTTAAAGTTTCGATTAGTTGATAATCCGTTTCCACATATGTAGTAACTGCAATTTTACGCACCTTCTCCAGCACATCACGCTAACGTTAGCGTGACATGCTAACATGCGAGTTAGCTGTTTGTTAGCGCTGTGGGGAGATGGCGTCGCAAAGTACGTAAGTGTGGCAAAAAAGACTCGTTCTCTTACACAATACCGTCAATAAATGTGATGTGTGCATGAGAACATACTTTGTTGTCGTATTACCTTGTTTGTCATGACTTCCAAGTTTATCGTTCTAGCTATTTAAAATAAAAGAAGCAGGAGGGGGACAAATTGCTCAGGAGTAAACCTTTGTTGTTTTTTTTAAAGCAAATTCATCCTCCTGCATTCAGCTTTCTATTTCCACAGTGGCCAAAGAACTAAATTAGAAAACTGCCAAACTCTGATTGAGTTAAAACACAATCACAGTAAAGCATAAGTAGTCAGATAATTAAATGCACAATGGCAAGACTGAACACAAAAAATCAGTAAAACATTGTTCTTGCCAGCAAGTTTTTCACACACAAAATGGAAAGGAATTGAAAACAGTTTGAGCCATTTCTCAAATTATTTTAAAAAGTCCAAATCATCTGAGTTCCACCTCTCAAATGTGAATAGTTGTGATTTTAAATAAGAGATTTCTAATTAGCCTTTTGTATGTGAAACAGATTTGTGCTTTTGTTTGCTAAGACGGCAAATTAGCTGAAGCCAGACATATGCATCACATATTCTTTAGTTTTAAAGGCAATAAAGAGCAAAGGAGAGGAATACACAATATTTCAGCAACCTAGTGTATAAATAATATTTATTATAATGGGCTTCTGTTGCAGGCTTGCATTCTTGGTTTTGTGTTTTGGTAAGATTAACTAATGTTAGCTAGAAGCAAGGCTACTATCATAATTCATAAGGTTGGCCAACTATATTTTTTAACCAGAAGTCCTACCCTTGTTTGTCTGTCCAGGTACAGTGTTAGAGGGGCACCCTGCCCTGATATTGACATACACTCTCGGTGATTCACTGTTTACGTATGTCAGTAGATAATGTACAGTCCTGCATCCTGCCCTATGATAATATTTAATTATAATTTATGATTTGAGCACAGCATTCCATTTATCAATTTTCTCTAGCGCTTGTTCTCAATAGAGCCACCAGTGAAGTGGAGCCTATCCCAGCTGACTTTGAGCAAGAGGGAGTGTACACCCAGGACTGGTCGCTGGGGGATTGTAGCCTCGGGCATATATAAACAGACAAACAACCATTCACACCTACCCTACAGGCAATTTAGAATCCTCAGTTGACCTAACCTGCATGTTTGTGGAATGTGGGAACAAGCCGAAGTACCCGGAGAAAACCCCTCACAAGCACAGGGGGAACATGTGAAGGCTGAAGCCGAGACTCAAACTCAGAACCTTAGAACTGTGAGGGAGACGTCCTAGCCACGAGTGCACCATGCTGCCGTACAGTAATCCATCCATTCCTGTTCTATACCACTTTTCCTGTTCAGGGTCACAGGGAGCTGGGGCCTGTCCCAGCTGATTTTGGGCAAAAGGCAGACGACGCCCCGGTCTGGCCGCCAGTCGATCACAAGGCACATGTATGGACAGACAACCATTCACACTCACATTCACACCATCGCTCAATATAAATAAATCAGTACACTGTCAGTAACTTGCAGTTATCCAAGCTAGACAATACTGTACAGCCAAAGGTAAATTACGATGTCCTACGTTCTCCCACAGGAGGGAACCAGAGGGGCCAATATGAAGGGCCGGTCGGCGCAGTCCTTGAAAGTCTATTTTGCAGCTGTGCTCGGGCCTCTGCAGGTAAACATTTGAACTCCAGTGTGAAGTATAGGTTTTTTCTTGCCTGTGTGAGAATAAATCCCAGTCAGCATATCTGCATTTGACCAAGATTCTATAACAATTTCTGTATAATGTCTTGTTTTAGTAAATCCAATTATATATGTGTATTTTTAAATCTGGGAACAACCATTAACCTACATTCTAAACAAGGTCTTTTGACACAAAAAGGTAATATACTCAGTGATAATCAATTCATCAAGCAATCAATCATCTAATCAATCAATGATGAACTGATATAGTACCAAAATGTAAAGACACAGTTAAACCCTAAAAAAAACTATTTTTATGGCATTTTCATCTGACATAGGAATTGTTTTCTTTTAACGTTCAAAGTTATTTAAAAAAAATATCACATAATTTGCTTTGAAAAGAATGTCATAGACCATATGAGATAATATACTATCCTATTTGTGTATTTAGTATATTGATTCCAAGTATTCTATTTAAAATGTATAGTATTCCTGGAGGATTAATGATTCATGTTATTCTCAGACTCTTTTTAGATTTTTGTGCAGGGTGGTAGTTTTACTCTGCTGTTGATTCTGAATTTGTTTTATACTGTATAACTGTACTCCCTACACAATATAAATACATTGATTTTAATAATGGCACTTAACACCATACGGGATATGTGACAGTAGAAGGAAGTACATAAATTTGTCTTCCCGTTTAGACAAGTTTTCAAATTGTTTGAGACAATACAGAAAATAAATGCCTCCACTTGTATAAATAAAGGAAATATTTAATGGAGACTATGTTAGTTCTGTAGAATTCAGTTATTTTTTTAGTCAGTAAAATGAACAACACGTGGTCCAGAATACATTTCAAGCTTTCTTTTGTGGTAAATGCCAGTCTGTTGTGGACTAACAAATGCAAGTCATGTTTGAATTTTAAAGGTGAAGTAAACTTGACCGTTGGTAAATGTAATGGTTCTCATAGCTCACTTCCATGTAGCTGGTGTTGGCTTAATTTCGGGGCAGTCTGTTCATATCACCCTGAATTTGCATTGCTCTATTTTTGTGCAGTATGATAGATTATTGCATAGATTCCATGTGGAGGCGGAGCGTCTGTATGTTGTGTGTTAACTTATTGCTCTTTATGGCCTCACACCTGTAGCGCTGTATAATTTCGCTTCACATTCCACACGTTGAGACTTGCAACTTGCAAGACTTGCACAGGACCATGAATCTGTCTGTATGCATACAAATATAGCATGAAAACTGCAGTATTTACTATATATGTTTTGTGCAGTCTGTCTGTGCTGTTGAAGAGCACACAGTCACACTGGCTGGCTTAACTCTGGCTGACCAAAAAGCATGAGCCTCTATATGAGCTCTACTGTGGACGCTATTCATGTCACTGCACAAATGCCACGAATACAAATTCCCTCACTTTAAGTGGGTCAAGTGTTTCTGATTTATGATTTCCACCCTCATGCTTTCCAAACAGCAAACCAGCTCAATGTAAGAATCGGAGCATCTGAGGACAGAAGTTGACCGAGCAAAAATACAAGTCTGACAAGGATGTAACACAGCCGAATAAATCCCTATTAGTAGAGCTGCTTGATTCTGGCCGCGGTGTCAGACTTGCACGAGGCCCAGGACAAGGATCGACAAATGACGAGCATGAACCTAACACCCACGCACTTTACTACCAGCCACTGTGTGAATCAGCAACTTGACACATTTCCTAGGTGCGTGCAAACTATGTGTTTGAGACAGAGCATAAATGTGCATATAAACAAGTGTGTAAAATCCAATGCCCCAAAAGCAGTAATATTTGGAGTTCAAAGTGAATCTTGGGTACCTCAAAACTCAAAGAGATCAAACCATCATCTTTGAGACTAACTCCATAAGTGTTTTGCTTTTTCTTTGGCTTGTTTGCGATCCTACTACAGATAGGTATCATTGATGGGGAAAGGGAAAAGTTGGATGATAACCATAAGACCAGGAATGCAATTTAGCGTGACATAGGAAAGTGTCTGGCATGTACAATACAAATCCATCCATCCATCCATCCATCCACTTTCTATAGCGCTTGTTCTTATTAGTTGTTGCAGATGAGCTAAACTGGAGCCTATACCAGCTGACTTTGAGCAAGAGGTGGGTTATACCGTAGACTAGATTGCGTTCCACATATAACTCGCATTAAAAGCAATGGACAATTTGGAGTTTTCAATAAATCTGTCATGTATGTTTTGGGGCTGTGGTAGGAAGCCAGAGTACCCGGAGAAAATCCACCCAAGCACAGGAAGGACAGGCAAATTCCACACAGGATGGCCAGGGCTGAGATTTAAACCCCAAACCTCAGAACTGCGAGGCAGACGTGCTAATCACAAATTGGATGAGCAATACAATTAAGGGAATATTATAAACATTTAGTAATCCCAACAATAATTGGACTAATATCTATGGAACAGATTTGAGAGAAGTGTGTTTTGCTAAAAGTTACTGCAAGTCTGCGACATAGGAAAGAGTTTGGCTGCTTTGTATGTAATATGACCAACTCAGTTGAACTGAATATCACAAAACTTTATTAATTCCAGCATAACCTATAAAACACTGCTCGGTGAAACTATCACTCTGCAAACATCTTCATGTTGAGTGTGAATACTGTACTTTTACATTACTATAGCTTAATTACATCATGTATAGTATTTACACGTGCTAAAATAGTTAACAAAGGTTTTATGATGGCAACATGCAGTTTGACCTTAGAACAAATGGTTCATTTCCTGTTAGAATGCATACTTGAGAGTATATTTTGCTTTTTGGTAAGATAATTCTGTTTCATTTTTCATAATTGGACTAATATCTATTAAAACAGATTTGACAGAAGCATGCCAATAATGCTGCTGCGACATCGGAAAGGGTCTGGCTGCTATGTACCTAATTTGCGCAATACAATTGATTGCATATCACAAAATTGTATTAATCCCAACAATACCTACACATTATTATGGGACAGCTATCGCTCTGCAAACAGCTTTCTTGTCCCCTCGCCTTTATGTTTATCTCAGGCGTCTCAGAAACGTATGACATTTAAAAACGTTAAAATGTTACTGAGATATTGCCGCTACAGTGAATTACGGTCGTATGATAGTGACTGTTTGAACGCGGAACGAATGAATTATTATAGCCTGCATGTGAAACTGCTGTATTGGTACGGTACAGTACTCGCAATTAGCTTTCAACTAAGAGATTTCTAATCGGCCTAATGTATGTGAAACAGATTTGAGAGAAGTGTGTGGATAAAGCTGTTAAACTCATGGAATTTGCAGATGCAGTTTTGACTCGGTCTGCAGTAGGAGTCCAAAAACAATTTTAGTTGGAGGAGGATATATGAAGCCGGATGGGGCCCTTCTCCCTCTTTCCCTCTCTCCTTCCTATCTGTCCCCTTTTACAGTGTTTTTATTACAGACACACCCCTGACCTTCACATAGGCCTCCTCCACTGGCATTAACAGCACACACGCACACACACACACACACACACACATACTGTACCACCATTTCCTCCATCCACCACACCTCCCACGTGCAACACGACTGTGGACGTGCAAATGCCATGAGAACGCGTGAAGCGTGAAGGCGCAGCGGATTCGATATTTACTCGACGGAAGCGCGACAAAACATCACTATTATGCAGCGGCGTTGTTTAGTCATCTATTTTCAGGTGCACTGGGTGTGCTTTGCATTGCAAATATACGGCAACACACTGGCCAGGGCGGCGGCATCGCCTCGCAGCCTACCAGTGCACTGCAGAGGAGACACACCCCTCGTCTCCACACGCCCGAGCGCACACATTCTGAGGATGTCAAACCAACAATGAGGGGAGACGCATTAAACAAAACAGGGCGAGCGAGCATGTGCATCTAATAGCGCTATGTCAACATTGTGATTTCCACCGAGAACCAGGGTACAATTATGTTTACGTATTCACACACTGAACACCCGTCGTCTTACAAACAAAGACTATTTTGGTCCGGAGAAACACATGGCCTAAATTTGACAATCTCCGCCAGTCGAGACGGCACATTGTTGATAATGTTGTCGCCGTAATCCGCGCACCGGGGGTCGCTCCAGTGCGCCACAGAGATTGGAGGCAAAACCATGTTGCTTTAAGCTCACGCGGTCAAAGTTGTTTACCTCTTCGTTACCTCTGACGTCACGACACACCCCTGATTCAAGGGCTGGAGTTCAGCGTTACGGACATCGAGACGGACCAATCGGAGCGCCGCTGTGTAGACGTGTCACCAACCAGATCGGCGCCGAGCCGCTGAGCTCACACGCGATTGGCTACAAGGAGTATGTGGGCGGGGGTGAAATCCCTCTTTCCCGTAGAGGCTCCGAGGAGGAGGCTGTGCATAACAAAAAGTAATGGCCATCTATTTGGTTAGTGAAGAGCCGAGGATATATGCCGTCGTACTACAGTAGGTGGGAATTTTATTCTCCAAATGTTAGGGCGTTTTTGTTTTTTCGTGGCGCGCGAACATCGTTCCCGTTGAGCGTTCGACTCCCTTAACAAGCTGCGCGAAGTTGGTTCCGCCGTGTTTGCGTGTTAAAGGCAGCCAGCTAACCACGCTAAAAGGGTTAGCTACTACGCGCGCATGTGTGCGTCCGTGCGTCCGTGTCCGTGTGTCCGACCAACGTCTGCAAGGGCGGAAGACTCCTCTCCACATTTTGGAAGGTTTACAAAACACAACCCTCTCGTCACTTAGAAACGCTCCCGCTCAATATGGTGTGGACACGCACTAAGACGGCGGCTAAAGAGGATAAAAGGCAACTGGAGTCGTAATGGGGGGGAAAGTTGAGTTAAACTGTTAAGGTATGAAAACTTACATTGCACAAGAGGAACGTGCAAAAGTCCACTTATTGACATTTTTTCTTCCTTACGACAGCTTAATTTGAACGCCAGTCGCGTCTTATAAACTTGTCGATGTATCAATAAGGTTGCGCAACTTCGGATGACATTATTGGCCGTGTGATGATTGACACCGCGCTTGTAATGTTTGTGTTGATAATAGTTCTGCGTTACATAAACGGTAATTGTCGGTCAGGTCCGAGGGTTAAAGCCCCTTCACTGACTTGCCACATGCCTTTTTGCTTTTCTATTGAACAGGATTAACATCTTGGGATAAACGGAGGAAAGCTTTCAAGTCTCAGCCAGTGTTCAAGGGCATGCTAAATCCTCAGGTGAGCCATTTCTATCACACATAAGCCAAAGCTGCTCACATAATATGTAGTGGGGCTCACAATTTATTAAATTTTTTTTCTGCTGGGAAATTGCCCAAAAAACGACCTGAACGTACCATTACTTTTGTCATGTAATGTCACATGTACATACTTGTTATATTACAACCCCAATTCCAATGAAGTTGGGACGTTATGTTAAACATACATAAAAGCAGAATACAATGATTTGCAAATCATGTTTAACCTATATTTAATGGAATACACTACAAAGACAAGATATTTAATGTTCAAACTGATAAACTTTATTGTTTTTAGTAAATAATCATTAACTATGAATTTTATGGGTGCAACACATTCCAAAAAAGCTGGGACAGGGTCATGTTTACCACTGTGTTACATCACCTTTTCTTTTAACAACATTCAATAAACGTTTGGGAACTGAGGACACTAATTGTTGAAGCTGTGTAGGTGGAATTCTTTCCCATTCTTGCTTGATGTACAGCTTCAGCTGTTCAACAGTCCGGGGTCTCCGTTGTCATATTTTATGCTTCATAATGCGTCACACATTTTCAATGGGAGACTGGTCTGGACTGCAGGCAGGCCAGTCTAGTACCCGCACTCTTTTACTACGAAGCCACGCTGTTGTAACACATGCAGAATGTGGTTTGGCATTGTCTTGCTGAAATAAGCAGGGGCGTCCATGAAAAAGACGTTGCTTGGATGGCAGCATATGTTTCTCCAAAACCTGTATGTAACTTTCAGCATTAATGGTGCCTTCACAGATGTGTAAGTTACCCATGCCATTGGCACTAACACAGCCCCAAACCATCACAGATGCTGGCTTTTGAACTTTGCGTCCATAACAGTCCGGAGGGTTCTTTTCCTCTTTGGCCTGGAGAACACGACGTCCACAATTTCCAAAAACAATTTGAAATGTGGACTTGTCGGACCACAGACCACTTTTCCACTTTGCAACAGTCCATCTTGATGAGCTCGGGGCAAGAGAAGCCGGCGGCGTTTCTGGGTGTTGATAAATGGCTTTTGCATTGCATAGTAGAGTTTCAAGTTGTACTTACGGATGTAGTGCCGAATTGTATTTACTGATATTGGTTTTCTGAAGTGTTCCTGAGCCCATGTGGCGATATCCTTTACACATTGATGTCGGTTTTTGATGCAATGAGGGATCGAAGGTCACGGGCATTCAATGTTGGATTTCGGCCTTGCCGCTTACATGCGGTGATTTCTCCAGATTCTCTGAACCTTTTGATGATATTATTGACCGTAGATGATGAAATCCCTAAATTCCTTGCAATTGTACGTTGAGGAACATTGTCCTTAAACTGTTCGACTATTTTCTCACGCGCTATTTTCTCACGCACTATTTTCTCAAAAAGAGGTGAACCTCACCCCATCTTTGCTTGTGAATGACTGAGCAAGTCAGGGAAGCTCCTTTTATACCCAATCATGGCACCCACCTGTTCTCAATTAGCCTGTTCACCTGTGGGATGTTCCAAAGAGGTGTTTGATGAGCATTCCTCAACTTTCTCAGTCTTTTTTGCCACCTGTCCCTGCTTTTCTGGAATGTGTTGCAGTCATAAAATTATAAGTTAATGATTATTTGCTAAAAAAAATAACATTTATCAGTTTGAACATTAAATATCTTGTCTTTGTAGTGTATTCAATTAAATATAGGTTGAACATGATTTGCAAATCATTGTATTCTGTTTTTATTTATGTTTAACACAACGTCCCAACTTCATTGGAATTGGGGTTGTACTAAGGAAATACCCATCCAAAATGAACATTCTTTCATTCATATTCCGTACTACTTATCCTCACTAAGGTCACGGGCGTGCTGGAGCCTATCCCAGCAATCTTCGGGTGAGAGGCGGGGTACACCCTGAAGCGGTCACCAGCCAATAGCAGGGCACATATAAACAAACAACCATCCGCACTTACATTCACACCTACGGGCAATTTAGAGTCATCAATTAAACTATCATGCATGTTTTTGGGATGTGGAAGGAAACCGGAGTACCCGCAGAAAACCCACACAGGCACGGGGAAAACATGCAAACTCCACACAGGCGAGGCAGGATTTGAACCTCAGAATTGTGAGGCAGACGTGCTAACCAGTTGGCCGCCGTACAATGAACACTTGGAAGAAATAAAGTTGTGTGCTAGGAATTGACTGTCAAGGCAGTAATAAATGTGTTATGCAAATAGCTGTTAAATTTGTCAAAATCCTCTCAACAGTGAATCATTACGCTGTCTTTAGCTGCTGACAAATGTATTATACTACAGTATTTATAGATCATCGCCACAAGTTAGCATCAGTATTTGACTACATTTTGTTGATGCACAATAGCGGTAAATCAGCAGTTGACTGGTTAATAATTTTTCATGGAGATCTCCTTCTGCATGTTCTGTACTCCCTTTTCATGTTGTAGCAAAAGAGAATATCGCTCCTTGGTGTAAGAACTAGTGCACTCAATTTTACCTAAATTGCTTCAAGCTCTTGTAAATACGCAATGAATTCCATGTAAAAAAAATTCTTAACAATCATTATTCCCATTCTTACCCACAACTACAAAGTACGGATTCTTCCATTTTAATATTCATGTATTCAATTGGTGTTTATTTATACATCCAAGCATGTGACTTGCATTGTCAATGAGCACCGAGGCACTTATGATCGTGTCAAAATGGAGAATTTACAAAAGGATGCCTTCATCTAAATTTATAGCCAGCCCGCCACCTCCTTCCCGACCCCAGCTATTTAGGCACTAATTGTCCCCATTACGATCCCTTCCAGTGATTGTGCTTTATTTCTCACAATCTGTATCTGTTTCTTAGTATTCTGCACCTTTTTATAGCATGCACAATGTTGTTTTAATATGGGCCGCTTCATTTCCTGAATGTAGAAAAATAATGAATGCCTGCTCCCTTTCCAACATCATAGCTGTCTCAAGAAACACTGGCATATGTTCCGCTTTGGAATCACATGACAAACCTGTAGTAGTTTTGAGGGAAGTACAGATGCAGTATATCTAATTTGCAGTTGTTTATGGAGATGTGTGTGTGTGTGTGGTGGGGATGGTACAGTCCATTAGGTATCCATGGCCTCCCCTTCCCTTCTTTCTTGACCGTAGTAATTGGTGGCTTCCTTCTCACATGTAACGTATAGCGAGAAAGAGGCCGTTGTACTGAGCTGTAAAAAGCCACTTGTATGTACATGCCACATATGTTCGCTTGTCTTTGTAACTAATGAAGTGCTAAGTTCACTCTGATGTCTGCAGGTCCTCATTAACTCTTGTGGTTGATGGTTTCTAGGCCAAAGACATCACACAGGTTATATTTGTTGGAGATGGAGAGCAACTCAAGCAGAAGGAATTCTTTGAAGGCAACATAACATGTCGGACACAACATATGCGATGTACATTGTACACTACGGCAGTGTAATGCAGTTTAATATTGCTATTATAAGAATTCTGTTTTTCAATTTTAAAAGCATACGTCTTATTTTTTAACATACTGTTACCAAATCAATACAAAATATCAATGTACTGGCTAAAAACTTTTTATTATTTTTTTCCAAATACGATCTAGGCAACTATGCTATTAGGCAAACAAATTTGTATCTTTTATTATAGTGTTTTCTGGACTTATTTGACTTTAATATTCAATGTATGTTCAACCCAACTGGCCAACATTCATAGTCATTTATTTTCTTAGGGAGCATTTTTGACCCTTATATAAGATTGGCTTCTGCGCGTTTGCGACCATTTCCACCCTCACGTGTGTTGCCTGTCCGGTTCTGTCCAGTTAGCTCTCCTTGCATGACCGTGTGTGCTTGAGAATGTGCATTCCCTGTCAAATTCAGCACAGGCATAAACAGGACTCTTGGTGTTTGTGTGTGTGTGTGCGTGTGTGTGTGTGTGTGTGTGTGTGTGTGTTCGAGTGGCCTTCTCCCCGCCTTTCCCCCTCTGGAGTCCAGCAAGGGGCCCAGCAAAAGGGGCAGGCAGCCGTCACTGGTGCTCTCTCTCTCTCTCTCTCTCTCTCTCTCTCTCTCTCTCTCTCTCTCTCTACCCCCTTCCCCCAACCCCACCCCCCACCCTCCTTGTCTCTCCCTCTCCCGGCCAGCAGCAGGGGCCTGGGTAGGGGGAGCAAGTGGTGCAGAGACCATAGAGTTGAACACTGGACGCCCCACCCACCCTCTTCCACCCCAGTTTAGCCCATCCTGTGTGGGGCACAGGTCACCTTGTCATGTGCTGATACTGCTGCTGTAACATACTCCCTGTGATCGCAGGAAAATAGCATGATATACACCCGCACAGGCGAGGGCGCATGAGAGAAGGAAGAGAAGGGACAGGAATGAACTAGTCAGCTCGCCAGTTGTTTCGCTGCATTGCAAAACTCTTTATCGACTTTGTTGTTGTAGTTTGCTCCAATTCTCCTTCATTCGTATGCTCTCCTGAGACATTCTAAGCATTCACTTTCATCATTTTAAATATCCTCTTGCTTGCCCACATTATCCCTCCCACTCTTTTTTTTTTTTTTTTTTTTTTTTTTTTTTTTTAAATGGTGGTTGTGCTTTAAGATGTGACTAAAGGCTCACGTTTCCATTGTGGCCCCCTTCTGAGAAAACCAGGTCAGTCCAGATCTGATACGTTTTATGTATTTACTGTACTCATGGTGACCAGTGCGGGGAATGGTCCAAAACACCTCAACCTAGGTTTTTCTCTCGTGGCATGGAACACTTTTAGGACCTTTTGTGGGATTGTTCACATGATGTGGACAGAGGATGCTCATTAGGCCTGCAGAGAGGGCCTCTTTCCACAGCTTTAGGTCCCATTTTCACAACTGTTGTAGGTGCGGATGAGATTCTGACTTTGACTCATATGTGTTGGGATGTGGTTTCCAAATTTCATTGCTGACATTCCTGGGCCCTTTTCATTTTTGAATTTACCACTTTATCCTCTCTCTCTTCCATGTCTTTGTGTAGTTAAAGCAATTTCTGCTCAGGATTGTTGCCTGGCTCGGCCACTTTATCCACTTTGTTACAACTCTCACTCAGTCACGCTGCGGGTCCTTATTAGATCTACTGGATGGTAGTCAAATTTGTTAACTTTGATGGAAGTTCATCTGAATATCTGGGTGGCTCTCCAGAGCATTTTTCACAGCTGTGGTATCATTTTGTGTGTGTGTGTGTGTCTTCTTGTGACAAGGCAACTGAGAAATCATTGGTCACTTTCCTGTTTGGTGCTCACACACTAAGACTGGTGGTTGCGGAAATTGAAGGGTGGGTAGAAGAGAGTCTAACGGGCTACTACTCGCGATGATGCATTGGAGTCCTGCCATTGTGCACCTTGGCTGTTATCCCTGTTTGAGTATCTCACTGCTACCAACACACACACCCAGAGCAGAAATAACCCAATTAAATCAGAATCATCTTTATTTGCCAAGTATGTCCAAAAAACACACAAGGAATTTGTCTCCGGTAGTTGGAGTCGCTCTAGTACAGTCAGTTGACAGAGAACACTTTTGAGACATTGAGAAAAACAGTCACTGAGCAATAAAGGGTTGCTAGTTATCTGGTAATGCCGGTACAATTTTATTTTATTATATTTTTGGACAATTGTGCAAAAAGATGCAGTGTCCTCTAGCAATTAGAGCAGTTTGAATGACTAATATAGCAATGACCATTGTGCAAAGGGCGCCGAGACTTCAAGGAGTGTATGCAGTTTAAAGTGACTAGTTAATGTGATAATCTGGGACAATGTTGATTGTGCAAATGTTGCAGATACTCCTCAGTCAGTGTGCAAGTGGGGCAGATGCTATTCTGGCATGAGTGGCCAGCATTGGTCAACAACAGATATGCAAATAGTGCAGTGTGGCGAGACTACTAAAGTGAGTGCACGAGTATGTATAATTCGCCCAACAGAAATGTGACAACAAACTCAAGACAAAATAAAATTGGCAGCATGTTGCAATGGAATTGTAGGTTAGCTGTTTAAGAAGTTGATTGCAAGAGGGAAGAAGGTGTTGGAATGTCTGCTAGTTCTAGTTTGCGTTGATCGGTAGCGCCTACCTGAGGGAAGGAGCCGGAAAAGGTGGTGACCGGGATGCAGCATGCAAGTCCTCAAGGGTGGGTAGGGGGGTGTGTAGAACTGCCTCAGCAGCTCCCGTGCCAGGCCATGCGTTCTCTGAAGCCGCAGGAAGTACATCCTCTGCTGGGCCTTTTTGAGGACGGAGTTGATGTTGATCGGCTACTTCAGGTCCTGAGAGACGGTAATTCCCAGGAACTTGAAGGTCTCGACGGTTGACACAAGCTGTGTCGAAGGATGCCTCCTGAAGTCCACGATCATCTCTACAGTCTAGAGCATGTTCAGCTCCAGCTTGTGTCGGCCGCACCAAAAGAACAGAGCCGTTGCTTCGATATGACTTAGGCGATGCATGTTATGCCCCTTATTTGTGATTCTCCAACATTTTTACTATATTTTGAAGGATAAGCATAATTTTCATGCCGTCATTTCCGTGCCGCCATTTGCCGTGCGCCACCAATGGGGCCCAGCGTGGCAAATTAATAGTCTATTCACTAAATATAAAAATATCATACTGCCAAATACAGCAAGATGTTAAAGGAGCTGAATGGCTTAATCAGCATTGTGTCATCTCCTACAGTAGTGGCTTGGGTGAAAATGACTTTTTTAATGAAAAAAGTTGTGGATTATAGTTTTAAATGTGTTATTAGATATTAAGAGTCCTGTGACATCTGGTGCATTCATTTAGCTGTTTTCTCTAAAATGGGTTAATTAAATGATTCATTTTGGTCTACAAATCAATGATACAAATATCTAGATTTGTGTTAAATACAGATCTGTGGACTAATGAATACTGAATGAATATTTAATTAAAGTGAAACTATATATGTCCTTTAAATTTGACACACCATAGAGAAGAGTGTTGCTAACAGCCCTACCAAATTTGAATGATTAAAAAAAGTCAGCAAGTCTATAAAATGAACCTCTTGCTGGATACCCAAGTGCATAACTGGGTGCCGTTTTAGCCACGTCCAAAAAAATCAGGAAAACTGAAATGGTGAAAAACAGTTTAACGCTATATCTAAATTCAGTACTGCATAGGCAAGTCTTTTTATGTTTTCAGCCAATATCATCAAATATGATAATGTAGTTAGACGTTTTGAAACATATCTCTAAATTCCCTTTACAGGGTCTTTAAACATTTCAATTGTTAAAAGTCAGTTACAAATAAGAGCTAAGTTAGGTCCAGTCATGGCTGGGTAAAATATGCCTTGCCTGTCTGAATGACTGCTTCATGTACACTTGTGTAATGCCGGATTGCACCCAAATGAAAATCAGATGTTATTGTATGTTTGGATGTTATTCACTACAGCGCCTTTTCACCTATATGCTGTTATTTGAAGTGCGGTAATTGTTAAGTCAGTTCATCAAATAGTGGTGCATTTAAACTTACGGATTCATTTCTGCATCAATTTGCTCCGACGCCGTTCTTTTTTTTTTTTTTTTTTTTTACAGTTTTTTTTTTTTTTTACTAAATATATTTTCATTGTCACTACACACTCACATTAGCAACTCCAATTTCAAGGGGGAAAAAGTAACTTGACGTTTCTCTCTGTTGCCATGGTGAATTGACCTATCGAGGCTTCATTGATGGTTTTTTGTTGTGGCCGTGCACATGCTACAAGGGAGTGGATTGAACTAATTCAGATCAGCTCTTCCACAATCGAATACTCAAGAGTTCTTGATTTCAGAGGAAAGACACTCAGAGCTTAAGTTTAGACTGAACATTGTGTTGAACATCCTTTCTGGAATAACCAACCCCCTGTACTGCTGGGCATCCTCATAATGGGGTACTAATCGCAGTGGTGTAGTACCTACATCAGGGGTTGGGAGCATACAGCCTGTGGGCTATATATGGCCAGTGAGAGCATTTATGTATTGCCATGCAATTCTTAAAAAACAAGGCCTCAGAGGAAGGGTTATGCAAATCTAAAAAATGTGTTTTAGAATACACATTTAATTGGTCATATTTTTCCATGCATTTTTCCTGGCTCTTAGAGGAAACACTCAAATGGGCCCCTGTGAAGGTTGTGTACTCCAGATGTATTAAGGTGAGCCGAGTCTAGCCTTAAGGCCACTTTACACTCCCGTGCTCGCGCAGCCGACAACGGCCGCATTGCATCACGTGACCGACGCATTGGCCTGCGCGGCCCCTGTACGTCACTTGACGCGCACACGGCAAAAAATGTTGCTGCGCGTAGAATGCCGCGGACATCATCTCTCGTGATTGGTCCTTTCTAATCACATGCTGTGATGACGCACTCAGCGTTCCTCTCGGTTCCACATACCAGCTACGCCGCCGCCGCCTTCTTGATCGATTTTGCAGCATAATTAAACATATCATCTGGTCATCTAGGTCAATTTGTTCTAGCAGACACTGTTCCACGGTCGCCATTGTTGTTGCTTTGTTCCTTGTTACGGAAAGGAAGGTAAAAACGGCTACCGAAAATGATGGCACACTATTTATGTTGGTGACACAGCTATCACCATTAGGGTTGGGCATCATTTGAATTTGAGCGATTCCGGTCTCGATTATGGTTCTTCATTTAAATTCGCGTTCCAAACGATTCTCGAGTTGACTTAATATTCATTATCGTTTCAGATAAAAGTTAAATACAGCATTGTTGAAATAGTTATTTGTGACTGTTTTATCACGTCGAATGGTTTATATGTGCAAGTTTTAACTTGACTTCCTGTTTTAAGCATGTAGCCTTTTATTTTGAAGGGTACGCACGGGAACGTCCCCTTCACCTGACACCAGTGTATTTTGACAAAAAAAGTGATGGAACCAAACGCTGTAAAACGTTGATTCCATTACTTACCCACCGATGAGACATGTTTTTGTGAATTTTTTCACAATTCATTGTGTTGTAAAGTTGCTAGTTTGACCGTTGGTAAAGTTTTTGCTCAATGTTAAGCTTGTAATGTGACTGTTTCTACTTTCTTTCCAGTATGGTAATTTATTTTATTTTTGTGTCAGTCATCAGCTCTTATGTTGGTTTGAAGACTAAAATAAACGCTAAAAGCCATCCGTGCAAGAGTGCAACCCAGCATTTAACTTGTTAGCCGCCTCAATGTTGGAATAGACATATTTTATTGTTTCACTCACCCAATTTACGTAATTAAAGTTCTACACGGTGTAGGCTGAGGCTCGGAACGTGAGGGAACTCGTCAGACTTCTACACATCGTGAAAGCCTCCTTTGCACAATATAATCTGAATCCAAGTGTTGCACTGAGGTTAACACTTTTGATGGCCGCTGCCGTTGGGCACAAGCACGGCTTTGTGCGCGTTCTTCTTCGTTGGTTTTCGCCGCTTCTTTGTTGGTTTTTCTCAACTTTCTTATTCGAGGTTGGCGGACTGTAGTCATCGAAACTAGGAGCTGAGGTTTTGTACAATCCCGGGAGAACCGGAATATTAGTCCCGGTTTCAATCGGTTCTTGATTCTCGATGCCCAACCCTAATCTCAATTCTGCCAAACACTAGAAACACAAGCGAAATCAGGGACTACCCTTCAAAACCCTTCCGCAGTGAATGGAACTAAACCGTACCGCTTTGTGGAAATGTGGCTGATTAAAACACTTCTATTTTAAACTCATGAGAAAGAGTACCTGTAGGGGATACATGACTGAAAATAGAGAACTATTGCACACTGATGATGAAGACAGTCCCTCTTAAGAGTATGGTATCATGTGACACAATCAGGTGCTTTGAGCGCTGCCTACATCCACCACTAATCAGTAGGATGTACCGATCCCACTGCAGACGTACTTCTGAACATTTGAGTACTCACTGACACCACGTAACGATACTTGATTTTGCCATTACTTCTTGCAATTTTCCGCATCAGTTGCAATGGTAACAGGAATTTTGTAATAGTATCACGTGATTTCACCAGTAATGTTATTTCTCAGGACAACTGGATGGATTTACATGAAACTTGGTATGCACCTAATTATAAAGCTATTGTGTACAATTATAAAACTTGGTGCTACTTAGTTAATTACACTTGATGCTATAGATGCCTGCATTTGGAGACACCAACAGTGAATAGTCTTTCAAAACCTTAACTAACCCTTTCCTGGGGATTGTGTAAACCTGAAGACTTGGCAACAATCATCCATCCATCCATCCATCCATTTTCTGAGCTGCTTCTCCTCACTAGGGTCGCGGGCGTGCTGGAGCCTGTCCCAGCTGTCATCGGGCAGGAGGCGGGGTACACCCTGAACTGGTTGCCAGTCAATCGCAGGGCACATAGAAACAAACAACCATTCGCACTCACATTCACACCTATGGGCAATTTAGAGTTGTCAATTTTTTGGGATGTGGGAGGAAACCAGAGTGCCGGGAGAAAACCCACGCAAGCACGGGGAGAACAAGCAAACTCCACACAGGCGGGGCCGGGGATTGTACCCCGGTCCTCAGAACTGTGAGGCAGACGCGCTAACTGGTCGACCACCGTTGGCCACAATCAAGTCACTTATTTTAAAAATAAATTATATTTTCCGTTTAAAATATCTGAAAATTTAAGTAATTCTTTTTCTGTCAATTATACATAATTTATGACACACCAAGATTACCATATGACTGTAAGGGAGAGTTTGCAGTTTTCGAGCTGCTAGCAAGATTTGAATGTAGCCTCAATCCACTCCTCCCTCCCCCTAGCGTTTCTGACCGATGCCGCACCCCTCACAAACGTGAACGTGTACGAGACGTGCATCGTACGAACGTGAACAGTAAAAATGCCGATCTTAGCCAATACTCGTGGCTTGATGTTGTATGTTTTGGAATGTACAACATTTTCAAAAGACTATTTTAACAATATTCTACTATTAAGTCGTACAGACAGTTTTAACATGTATGACAAAAAGTGTTGTTGCTTTTTAAACTGTAAACTCTCCCTTTAATGCTTATAATTTTTTGGGAACCTGGCATGAGAGAAAAAGAACACTGGCCTGCTCCACAGAAACGAGTACCAAGCAGGGTGGAACGGGTGGAGGAAGGTGTCAGGTGTGTTATGTGACAGAAGAGTCTCTGCTAGGATGAAGGTCAAAGTTTATAAAACAGTGGTGAAGCCAGCCATGATGTACGGATTAGAGACTGTGGCACTGAAGAGACAACAGGAAGCAGAGCTGGAGGTGGCAGAAATTAAGATGTTGAGGTTCTCTCTCGGGGTGACCAGTTTGGATAAAATTAGAAATGAGCTCATCAGAGGGACAGCCAAGGTTCGATGTTTTGCAGACAAAGTTAGAGAGAGCAGACTTCGATGGTTTGGACACGTCCAGAGGGAAGTGAGGGAAGACATGAGGGCAGTTGGTGTTCGAGAGGAGGATGCAGGAGATAGGCTTACATGGAAAAGGATGACGCGCTGTGGCGACCCCTAAAGAGACAACCCGAAAGGAAAAGAAGAAGACCCTTTCACACAGGGCCAGGTAACTTTGAATAGCTTTTTTTCCCCTTAATTAATGAAATCACCATATAAAAATAGCATTTTAAGTTCACTTAGGTTATAATTGTCTGATATTTACATTTGTTTGATTATCTTAAACACAGTGGGGAAACTATGCAAAAATGTAAGAATTTGAGAAGGGGGACAATACTTTTTCACAGCACTGGACCCTTGATTCTTTAAAGTTGTGATTCACTAAATGTACTCTTTTCCAAAACACTGGTCAGAGTACAAGATTGATTTTATAGCTCTACCCTCAGGTGACCCATTATATACCAAGTAAGCACAAACGTGCAATACTGATGTGCGCTGAAGAGAAATGACAACTATTTAGTCACATTTAAAGCAAACGTTTACCATGAGCCCACTTGTTTTTGCCTTGTGCAACCCTCGCACTGTGGTGCCGTTGACAACCTCACATAGTTTGAACACTGCCTATATTACAACTGGTCACATTCGTCATGCAGACAGTTATCATCTGAATTTGCTGCAGTCAAAGAGGCAAATCATCAACCTACAGGAGTGTACAAAGTGTGGTGCTGAAGGAAAGAGGGATGTACGAGAGAAGCAGGCCATATAAGAGATAAGTGGAGGGGAAGCAGGAGCGATGGCAGTGAGGAAAGTATACATAGATCCAGTGAATGAGGGAAGGCAGGACCTCTTTGTGATTTCTGGGTCACGTAGCCCAAGTGTACCCTTCCGCAGCTAGAAAGGGAGGACTAGTATTAACCGCTGGCACAGCGACATGGACCAGACACAAGACATCAACACAAACATGTCTGTTTTGGAAAGCTAAAAAGTGGGCCAAATATAACACATTCATGGGACACTTGAATTGCAGGCTAAATATAAATCTGTCTCATCCCTGCTGGCTCCTCATCTTGGTGGAGGCATCAACGGGAAAAAGTGATTTACTTTTCTTGGTGGAGTCATATTTTCATACATTAGTACAATTAAAGACATACTTGAGATTTACATGCACTACAAAAACTGTGCATACAGTATGTAAATTGATGTGAGTAGATTTTGGAAAACTGGTCTATTTAAAACTATATACGAGGGACACTCATCTACTTTGAAAAGACCTGCAAACCTATCAGGAACAGACAATGAATGAGGTTAGGCAACACACTCACAATTTAGGGTTTCTTCACTTCCTGACCACACTCACCATTGCTCTGGACGGTTGACCCCAAGTATCTAAAGTCCTCCACCCTTGCTATCTCTTCTCCCTGTAGCCTCACTCTTCCCCCACCACCCCTCTCATTCATGCACATATATTCTGTTTTACTTCGGCTAATCTTCTTCACTACAGCCATTTGCATCCTTTTTGCACAGTCTACCACCACCTGTCCCTCCAAGTTCCTTTCCTTGATGCCGTTCTTACCCATCACTTCTTCATCACCCCAATTTCCTTCACCTACATGTCCATTATAATCTGCACCAATCACGACTCTCTCTCTGTCTGGGATGCTCAGAACTACTTCGTCTAGCTCCTTCCAGAATTTCTCTTTCACCTTTGGGTCACATCCTACCTGTGGGGCATAGCCACTAATCACATTATACATAACACCCTCAATTTCAAGTTTCAGCCTCATCACTCGATCTGATACTCTTTTCACCTCCAAGACATTCTTAGCCAACTCTTCTTTTAATATAACCCCGACTCCATTGCTCTTCCCCATAAACCGAATAACTGGTTGGGTCATCCTCAGCAGCAGCAACTGAAATCAATTGTTTTCTATAACTGGCAATGAGTCTTTCACATCATTGTGGAGATATTTTGGCCCACTCTTACTTACAAAATTTTGAATTCAGCAAAAATTTAGGGTTTTCAAGCATGAACAGCCTTTCTAAGGTCATGCCACTGCATTTCAATTGGATTCAAGTCCGGACTTTGACTAGGACACTCCAAAACCTTAATTTAGTTTTTTTAATCCATTCAGAAGTTGACTTCCTGGTGTGTTTTGGATCATTAACCTGCTGCAGAACTCGAGTGCGCTTCAACTTGAGGTATAAAACTGTTGGGTGAACATTCTCCTTCAGGATTTTCTGTTAAAGAGCAGAATACATGGTTCCATCAATCACAGCAAGTTGTCCAGGTCCTGAAGAAGCAAGAAGCCCAAGACCATCAAATACCACCACCATGTTTGCCTGTTGGTAGGATGTTCTTTTTCTGAAATGCTGTGCTACATTTACGCTAGATGAAACGAGACACACACCTTCCAAAAAGCTCAACTTTCATCTCGCCAGTCCATATAATATTTTGCCAAAGGCCTTAAAACGAGCCTTTATGTTCTTTTTGGTCAGCAGTGGTTTTCTCTTTGGAACTCTGCCATTGATACCATTTTTTCATTCTCTTCCTTATTGTTGTGTCATGAACACTGACATTAATTGACGCAAGGGAAGCCTGCAGTTCTTCAGAAGTTGTTCTGAGTTCCTTTGTGGCCTCCTGGATGAGTCATTGTAGTTCTCTTAGGGTAATCTTTGTAGGCCGGCCACTCCTGAGAAGGTTCACCACTGTTCCAAGTGTTCTCCATGTGAGCATAACGGGTCTCCCTATGGTTCGCTGGAATCCTAAAACTTTAGAAATTGCTTTTGTAACCCTTTCCAGGCTGACAGGTGTCAATTACTTTCTTTCTCGACTGTTCTGTAATTTATTTATTTTTTTGTTTGTGTTTTGCTTAATAAATCACCATTTAAAAACATCATTTTTAGTTCACTTGGGTTATATTTGTCTGATAGTTACATTTGTTTGATGATCTTAAACATTAAAGTGGGGAAACTGCAACAATATAAGAATTTTTCTTTTCACGACACTGTATTTGACGTGAACCCCCGGTACTAGCAGTCATAAATGTTCAGCTGGTGTAAGATTACACCTATTAGTTATGTGGCTCTCCACTTAATGTAGTATATAATTCTGTCCTTTTTATTACTGCATGTTGTCCTATAACTATAAAGAGAGGTTTAGGGGGCTCGTTATATCAACATTGTGCCTGTCACTCCTTATTCTACATGTTCTTTTTCATTTACTGTTGATGTGACTGCAAAGAGAGCTGGGCAAAAAGACAAGAGATATCTGAATTTACCTGCTAATAGAAGCAGTTATGCAGTATGGAAGGGTGCAAGAAGATTACAAGAGTGCCCAAACTATCAAAACATTATAAAACATCAAATCCGTAAAACAGGGTTGTCAAACCTGTTTTTGTCAAACCTGTTTTTGTCACGGGCCAGATTGTAGTTATGACTTGCCTTGAAGGGCCGTTATGACTGTGAACCCATATAAATGAATTATCACCATATAATTACATATAAAAGCCTATAAAAACTTCTTGTTTTTGTTTTTAACAATTAATCAGACCTTAACACCTTTTGTGTTGATGTAATCTGTATTTATTTAAACCAGTTTTTGTGTTTCCATCACAGTAGACTTAAACAATTCTTATATCTCAAGTTGTTTCAATTACAGCAAGAGTTCTTGTGGGAGAATCAGTTCTGCTGCAGTGCACTACTTGAACTACTTGACAGTTTACTGGGTATTTGATAAAATTACCTGTGTACAACCCACAAACAAATGCACACAGTACAGTGTATACAAATATTTCATTCATTAAGGTGCATGGAAGCTTCCAAAAAGCACACAAACAAATCGCACTGTGAGCATCTTACTTATTCAAAAACCGACAAGTGTGATTGATACTGCCGATAGTCAGAAACACAATGCATATTATTCAAGAGTGGTAAGTTGCCAAGCTGTTCATTGTATTGCGTGCCTGAAACTGGCATGAGTACAGATCTGGTCTAATAACCTGATTAATTATTTAGAGCCCACTCTCAACACAACTGTGCATTGAATGTAATGGCCTGTCAAAGCTCAATGGAACCACAGGGTGGATTTCACTCATTAGTCATTGATGTTGGAAGGTGAATGAGCATGCCTGCTGAGAGTGGATGACTAGCACGTGATTATATTTATTATGTAGGGAGATGAACTATTTCAGTATAGGAGGACAGTGTATAAGATGCATGTCTTGTTTGAAGCACTGTATCCCTGTGGTGTTGTGAAACAACACGTTTTGCATTTATTGGCCAATATTTTAATGTTTCGAAGGGTAAATTCAACAGCTTGTTGTCCTGCAAAGCTGCCACTTTTGTTGATGTTGATGGATGGGCAGAGTGTTCCATTCATTGATTGTAAAGAATTCTGTCAATTGTGTGAACATTTCTGGTCCATGGAGTCTTAAAGTAACTGAGGCAAAATGGACGGCACTACTCGGCTGCAACCAGCAGAGGAGCTGTTGGTTAGATCTTAAAAGGTTTGGGATCTAAAAAACATCTACCGGATGTCGCTGTGGAGAGTTATTTGACCTACAGTCTCCTCCAAAAGTATGGGAATGGCAAGGTCAATTCCTTTGTTTTTGTTGTATACTGAAGACATTTGGGTTTCAGATCAAAATATCACTATGAGACAAAAGTTCAGTTCCAGCTTTTATTTTGTGGTATTTACATCTTGATGTGTGAAACAACTCAGCACATTTGTTTGAAGATACCAACTTTTCAAGTGACCACAAGTATTGGAACATATGACTGATTGGTTTTACTCATGTGTTGCCTTTTAGATTGGTTGCTTACACATTAGATAGTGCGTGTTTTTGGCTTTGGGTTTCACCTGTGAAAACTGCATTTGCTGTTAAGCAAACATGAAGACCAGAGAGATGTCTATGGGAGAAAAGCAAACCATTTTGAAGCTGAGAGAAGAGGGAAAATCGATCAGAACTATTGCCCAAACATTGGGCATAGCCAATACAACAATTTGGAATGTCCTGAAAAAGAAAGAAACTACTGGTTTACTGAGCAACAGACATCGAGCAGGTCGGCCAAGGGTATCTACAGCAGTTGATGACAGAAACATTGTGAGATCTGTGAAGAAACACCCAAAGACAATAGTCACATCACTGCCAACCTCCACAGGGCAGGGGTGAAGGTATCAGAATCCACTGTTTGAAGAAGACTTCGAGAGAAGAAATATACAGGCCATACCACAAGATGCAAACCACTCATCAGCAAAAAGAATTGGAAGGCCTTATTGGAAGTACATAGATGAGCCACAAATGTTTGGAACAAAGTTTCATGGACTGATGAGACCAAGATTAACCTCTACCAAAGTGATGGAGGGCCAAAGTATGGAGAAAGAAAGGATCTGCTTATGATCCAAAACACACAAGCTCATCTGTGAAGCCTGTTGGAGGTAATGTCATGGCTTGGGCTTGCATGGCTGCTTCTGGAACGGGCTCACTAGTCTTTATTGATGATGTAATTGAATGAATTCTGAAGTCAGCAAAACAATTTTGTCTGGCATTTTTTTCAGAAAAATGCATCCAAAATAATTGGGAGAAGCTTCATCATGCAACAAGACAGTGACCCAAAACACACTGCCAACACAACAAAGGACCTCATCAGGGGGAAAAAGTGGAAGGTCTTAGACTGGCCAAGTCAATCACCCGACCTAAACCCAATCGAGCATGCATTTTACCTCCTCAAGAGGAGACAGAAGGGAGAAACCCCCAGAAACAAACTGAAAGAGGCTGCAGTAATGGCCTGGAAAAGCATTTCAAATGAAGAATGCAACAGTCTGATGAAGTCAATTAGTCGCAGGCTTGATGCAGTTATTGCAAGTAAGGGTTATCCCACCAAATATTAAATGTTCTTCACTTTAAGTTAATTTAATGATGTCTTTTCTAATACTTTTGCGCACTTGAAAAGTGGGTGGCTTCAAACAAACGGTGCTCTGTCCTGAGTTGTTTAACATATCTTGATGTAAATACCATGAATTCTGAACTTTTGTCTCATATTCATCTTTTGATCTGAAACCCAAATGTCTTCAGTATACAACAAAAACAAAGGAATTGACCTTGCCGTTCCAATACTTTTGAAGGGGACTGTATATCCTTGAAGACCTGAAGTATGAGAACATCCCCATGAAAATGTTTTTGAAAAATACAGATAATTTGATTCTTATTTTTTTTTTGACACAGCCAATTATGATAATTTAATCAAATGCTTATCCCTCGTACCCCGCCTCTCTCCCGAAGATAGCTGGGATAGGCTCCAACACGCCCGCGACCCTAATGAGGATAAGCGTTACAGAAAATGGATGGATGGATGGATGGCTTATATCCTCGTTTCAACCACAGGCCGACGAGTGCGTTATTTATCAGCACAACTGTTGCTAGTGTAAATAGTGCAACGCCAGTGTCCTTGTTGAAGTAATGGCTCCATTACCAATCCTTACATGGTCTTGGATAAACCTTGCTATAACACTGTTATCTAGTCGTAGGTTTGTTTATCAAGTCTTATGTGACATGTATCCCACTGTGAAAAGATGACCTTAAAATCTCTGCAACGTGGACGATTGTGTTACTACTTCAGTTGACCTTTGTTCTTAAAACTAGTGAGTGAAGGTTGGCTGGGAGAAAAACATAAGTTTAGAGAAGTGTGTAAAATAAGAGGAGTACACCACCCTGCCAGTATGAACTGATTTTGTTACGTTCAACATATTAAGCCGTTCCTGTCTAATTAGAAAGTCAGATTTGTGTTTCCTCCCCATTAACTGGCCTGAGCTCATGTTTTCAGAAGGCCAAACAGGCTTTTTCCATCAACAATCTGTCAATAGTTTATTGTCATTCTAGTTCTGTTGGGTGTTTTTGCTCATTCCCCTGACAAATATTTGCTTGTAGTTGATGCAATGTCAAGTTGTGTACAGCCTTTCTCACTCACTGCACTACCAATATTCTTGATATGTTTAAGCTTGTGATGCTGTGATCTACAACAGCAACTTGCTGCACAGTTTTGAGCCACGTGATGCCTGGAGCAGCAAGGCAATCTATGTATGCAAGCATTGAGTCCGTATTTTTAAGCTTTGATCGAAATGTTGTCGGCATGGGTGTGGCACAAGATGAAACTTCAAAATGTGTTCTGTTGATATTCACAAGTTGAAAGAACATTATTCGATAATGGACCGATCGGTCCAAACATTTTGAATTATTCATGTAGGCGCTTACCCCTTCTGTGGTTGATTTGTGACTTTGTTGAGGTTTGTATCTGGTTTTGTTACACTCCTTTCCCTTTACTCGCCATTTCCTCCCGCCATCTGGCCCACTTTCACTCCGCAGTGGAAGCAAAGAAAATAGTAAGAAAGAAGCTTTGTGGAAAGGACACTGCGTATTTGTTTATCAGGACGCTGGACTTGTGGTGACATGCCTTTTTGTCCCCTTCACGAGGCCATTTACTGAAATAGATGCCTACCCAAGCGCTGAGGGCAAAAAAATATAGCACACATTCTTGGAGTCGGACGGGAATTTTTTCCACTTGTTGTGAATTGCTTTGAATCCTTTCCAGTAGACATAAACACTGAGTTCAGCTCACAAAAGACAAACTAAAAACTTGTCTCTCCTTCTGGAAGGGACATCATCTGGCTCGCAGGAAGAAACGTGACAGGAATTTGTGTCTGTCTTTAGTATGAAAACAGACACCAGATGAAACCCGATTATGTGTGTTTCACAAACATAAGAAACTCAATGTTTTGGCCCATTAACACAATCATCAGTATGAGCAATTTTCTGTATATAGTGTGCAAAAGGTTATTTAGAGATATACTAGAATGTTGCATTTATATTTGTGAGAATTTTGACCCTCACAAAATTACACCTTTATTCTCGTAACGTTGGCTATCTTTTCAAAATTTTACCTCCCCGTTAGCACATCCTTTTGTAGCATAAATAGAAATATCCGACAACCGGTTACAACTTTCTTTTCTTTTTTTCCCCCCACATTTCACATTCTCCATCTGCTCTCTCCCTCTGTGTTCAGTAATGGAGCCCACTGTCGTGAGTACATCCACCCTGGCCCCTGATGAGTTCGACAGGAATGTGCCTCGAATCTGCGGCGTGTGTGGTGACAAAGCCACCGGCTTTCACTTCAACGCCATGACCTGCGAGGGCTGCAAGGGTTTTTTCAGGTAGACAAATGCATGCACCAATGGCTGGTGACGTTGCAAACATGCCAATGAGCTGACGTAAGCAGATGCACGTGGTCCACATAGTTATGTACACGCGCTTAGTGGGTGCTTTGTACAACAGCTTCTACCATCCTGCTGAAAAACCCAAATTGCTTCACATACGCATTAGTATGCATGCACAGGTCCTTCCTATGTAACGCAACCCCCTACTCGTACACACTCGCGCACGCACACACAAACACACACACACACCAGTTACATAAGAACATTCAAAACAGCATTCGTGCACACCCTGTGTACACACTAATACCCAGCAGCAGGTAGATCTTATTGCTGTTAGTGTTCCTGGAATTCCAAGTACAGTAAATACAATATTTCCCATTTTTATTATGGATATACAGTATTTTCAACCATGTGTTTGTTTGTGTGTGCTGGAAAGATGGCCTAGATGGATGTTTTAGGCAGTCTCCTTCCTCTTCTCTCAACTGGCCTCCACTTGAACTTAGACTACGTGTGTGTCATGTGTTTCTAGTACAACATCTGTGTCCTGATTCATACATGCACCCACTAACACAAGTCCTCCTCTGACACTATATGGCACTTTGCACCCTCTGGCAAGACTTGACAGCCATTTGTAGATATCTTGTGATCCGTCTATCCATTTGTTCCATTTAGAATTTAAAAGTCAAACTGATTATTATTGTCAAATGTTCTCCTTGCCTGTTAAATTCTTCAGTTTACAAGTTTGAACAAGTACATTTTGTATTTCATGTTTCTTAATATAACAATTACATGAATTCCTGGCTCACATAAAAACATATGCCATCCAACAGCTGTTTGTTGCATAAGCTGTAATAAAAGACTGAAACGTTTTCGCTCGATTTAGGCGCAGTATGAAGCGGAAGGCCTCCTTCACGTGTCCCTTTAACGGCAGTTGCACCATCACCAAGGACAACAGGCGCCACTGCCAGGCATGCCGGCTCAAACGCTGTGTGGACATTGGCATGATGAAAGAGTGTAAGTATGACTGCTGACCCAGATAGTTGCAGGCTATTGTGTTATCCTATACGCCATACTACTGTAAATGTTTACACTGGTTATTGTGCATGGGCGTTTTGCAGCATGGCCCCAGTTTAAATTAGGATGAAAAGCTTGTGCCATCTAATACTGTCAGTATCGCCCAATATTTAGTTATACAGTATGGATCAACTCTGTAGTCCTCAATAAAACCGAGACATCCATATAGCTTAGACAAAAGATACAGACAGATACCCTCTTCTAGAGCAGTGGTCCTCAATAGGTGCGCACCCTTCCCGGGCCTATTATTAGATTACTTGGACCAACATTTGCAATTCAGCCAGCACAAAGTTTGGGCAATATTTATAGTCTTTCTGGTCATTCCAGTATGAAATGAAAGCCCGTTGCATGCATTGTAACTGTAACAGGATTCATTCATTCAGGTCGGAATCAAATTATTCAAAGCAGGTTTTGCAAATGCATCAAGTGGGTGAGCATGTGTGTCATTTTTTATCTTGAAAAAGATAGCACTTTTAACAAACTTTAACATAAATAGTAGATCAATTAAGAGCTATTTAATTTGTCCTTCTAATTCAGTGTGGAAAATCAACCATACATATTGTTGGAATACGTCAGAATTCTGTCTAAAAAAAATGGTAACCTGGGGCCTCGTGTACAAAAGGTGCGTACGCAAATAAACGTGGCGTATGTTCTTTTTCACGGCAAAGTTCAGATGTATCAAGAGTGAAATGACCGTGGAAATGTGCGGTGCTTCACGGCCACTTGATGGCTGGCGTACGCACGTTTCTGCAGCTTCGGCGACACTTCGAGGTGATGCTGGGAAACTATTATAATAAATCTGCACATCATGACATGAACATGCACTGATGAACAATTAATGCCCCACAACATTTGATTTCAAGAATGTAAAAGAAGCAAGGACTCAGAGTTCACTTGTTAACCAGTTTATTAAATGAATCACTGTTATTTGTGAGGACGCCTATAAATTGATCAACGCGATCATTTATGCTGCCTATTGCCCTCACAATCTCCTCTTGTGACCCCAGAACAGCACAGGTGAGGACACGACCAGTTGGGCCGGCAGCAGTGGCCGGTTGTTGGAGTGTAATTGCGTCGGAGACGCTGGGGATGCTGGAGGAGATGCCAGGAACAGGGGATGAATCCTCCGCATCTGTGACACCAGTGATGCCATCACTGAAAAAAAGAGTCCTTTGAATTTAGTTTGAACATCTACATCGATTGCACATGATTAAAATCTGTTCAAATGACTTTTTTTTTTTAGGAGAAGAGGGGTAAATTGTCATTTTAATCATGTACAACCAATGTACATGTTCAAATTAAGTAAATTCAAAGGACTCTTTTTTTCTCAGTGAGGGATGCTGGGGGAATCCTCCGCGTCTGTGCCACTAGAGACACCGGGGACGGTGGATGAATCCCCTGAACATGTAGCACGTGGTTGCGACTGCGTGTCCTCTCCTGTGTATTAAAATAATGAATTGAGTAATCAAACAGGAGTCAAAATTTTTGATCTCCTCTTTGATATGCTGACGTGCTTCTATTTGAATTCAAAAGATTTATTACAAATACCATACATACATACAACATTTACGCACAAACCTTTCTCTCACAGGGCTGAGTGTAGGTTACTGTATGAACACATTTGTTGTGAGTTATAAAAATACAGTGGTATTTATCTTGGGGGGTAATCAGAGTCAGCCACATGTGAGAGTAGTGTCACCCATGATTGCAGCGACTCTCTCCTCGAATGGGATGAGGCCCTGCGCGCCGGTTCTTCCGCCTGTTTTGGCCACACTGGCAGTGGGCAGCTGTCTTCTGCTTCACATCCACCTTAATGTCTGACCACTTCTTTTTCATTTCAGTGTGCGCGCTGTTCTGACTCCACAGCATTGACAGCCGCGCACACTCTGTCCCATTCGCTCCTCTTTCGCTTGTTGTTAACGCCGGAGGACAGCGTGCCAAAAGAGGATTTTCTTGCGTACCTCCACTTCATTGAGCAACTTCACAGTCAGAAAAAGTATTTTTCTTCATTACCTTGCTCATTTTCATTTTTTTCTGATCATGCAGAGATCGGGATCTCAGGTTCAGGGTTTATTTAAATATGATTAGCATATTTAAATGTGGGCGTGGACAGCGAGGGGTCGGTTACCCCAGCATGTGCGCTCAATTCTACATTATTGGGATGTACGAAGGAAATGTGCTTGGATTCATGCGTGCACACAAATTCATACATCTGAAATATTTTTGTGCGTCCGACGTTTTCTGGATTTGAGCGTATGCCATGTTTCAGTAGGAAATCCACGCAAGTCTTTGTACATGAGGCCCCAGGTGATTAGAAAGTATTGTTTACTGTACTACTACTCTCCTCAATATCAATGTGTACTATAAGCTGTTTGGGATAAAGTGGCTTTTTCAAATATTACCTAATATTTGGACTAGGGTCAAGTATCACTGGGTTTTTGCCCCTAATAGAGTGTTGACATGTTTGAACTGGTGAAGTCAGACTGTATTGTAAAGACCCATTATTCTCCAGCTGAAGTTCAAACACCTGCTTTTCAATATGATCTACTGAGGCCTCTTCTTTCCCTCTGTTTTATTTGTAGTGTTTAAATAGTGTGTAAATAGAATGTTGTTTCCTCGTATCTGCATGTAGTCCACATGCCACCTTTATCCAAAAACCTCTCAGTTGCAGATACGTTCATTAGCGCCAAATTCCACCAGAGTAGTGGCAATTATAACTGTGATTTTGCATGTGAACGGGAACCTTAGGCCTGCACCTCTGTTGTGTTGTGTTTGAAAAAACAGCAGCATGTTATTGACAGCCTGCTCGCTGGCTCTGGCTCTCTCTGGCTCTCTGTGAACTAATTCAGTGGCTGAAACAACAAGGAGCCCACAGAACAAAGACAATGTTCTCAGTTGTTCAGTGCAGCGGGGGTATCCATGTAGACCGGTCCCCTCCCATTCTCTTCCTCCAGAGAACAACAATACCCACGCCCAACGCTATATTGACATAGCTGTCATCACAATGCAAAATACATCATGCAAATACATGATGACCATCTTCCGATAGATTGGTTAACTGTTAACTGTCTCCCTGAGGTTAAAAAAAAACCAAAAAGCAACAACGTATAAATGACTGACTTTGTTTCTTCGTACTCTCCCCCGCCCGCTACAGTCATCCTGACAGATGAGGAAGTGCAGAGGAAGAAGGACCTCATTCAACGGCGAAAGGACGAGGAGGCCCAACGCGAAGCGGAGAGGGAGGCACGGCGACCTCGGCTCACCGACGAACAGAGTCAAGTCATCACCACACTGGTGGAGGCGCACCACAAAACATTCGACGACTCCTACTCGGACTTCTGCCGCTTCAGGGTTTGTGTCTCAAACTGCCATCAAACAATAACCGGGTAACTTTTTTGTGAGACCACCAACACCATGCAGCAAACTAAATATAGGGGGTCCTTGGTTCACGGTTCAGTTCTATTCCCACAGCAGCGGCGTAACCAGAATTTATACAAAAGTACAAAAATTCACCACCCTATGCTAACAGTTGAAAAATCAGTATGCCTTGGCACCTTGTATGTCGTGACTGTTGTAAACTGTGGACCCCTTATATAGGGGAACCTTTTTACACGTCAAACAACTCAAAATTGGACTAAACATGCAGTAAAGTCATACAAAAAAGAAAAAAATGTTTTTTGTGACACTACATCACAAATGCCACCACAGAACAGTACCAGTCAAAGAGGAGTAAATTTCCTTGATACCAAGTAATGTGCTGTGGTGAAATTAGTGCTTGTTCCTGGTCGTTCCATGAGCACACTCAAAACACTTTCCCAATTGAAATGAATGGAAATGCCATTAATCTGTACCAGCCCCCCGTAAAGCACCAACAAAACAAAAGCATTGTAACTTGTTTTTAATAAGAAAAATACCACTCTACAGTAGGCTTTACACGATCAGGATTTTTTGGGCCGATCACCGAGTTTAAAAAAACGATAACTGATCACCGATCTTATCACAAGATGGAGCAATCTGTCTATTTAAATGACTTGTTCATTTACTGTATATACTTGTGTACTGTATACTGAGTATCTTCCAAAGTATTCTCTATTCTCGTCATGTATTCTATCAGTCAGCTCAAACCAACATTACATCATGACAGAAATAATGGGTGCTAATTTACTGTAATTAAATGACTTTATTGTAATTCAATTACTTCACACACACCAAAACTTTAGAGCATGATTCGACAGAACGGTGGAATGTTTACGTACACCCGTTAGTGCTAGCACTAGCTTGCTAGGCTACATAATTTTTTTTTGCCTGCTTGCGAACCGTACCGTATTAAAAGTACGTGGGCATACCGTAAGCAATCCGACTTGAATTAAAGTCCTCTCTTGGGCACCGTCGACCATCAGCTCACATTTTTCCCCCTTTTGTTCTAATAATACACATGGCGCGATCCATTGTTGTTGTCGTGGCCATGGTAGCCAGAGTGTATCTGGACGCGTTTGAGTTGACAAGATCAAGCCCAGTGATCGTAAAAGACTGGATGTGGTGGTATCGGAATACAAGATTTTATTGCAGTAGTCAATCGTGAAAGACCAAATTTGTCTTGTCGTCTGATCCACGCATTACGTGTTGACTGTCTCAGACGTGCTGTCTGTCCCACTGTTTGTTTTTTAAAATAACTTTATTGGTGGTCAGATATTTACAGTACTACTGTCAAAAGACACGCGACAAAGCTAAAAATAAACTAGCTAGGAAACGCGGAGTAAATGTCTTTTGCGGATTGGCAAATTATGACATTAAAACCGATCAGCCGACCAGCATAAAATGCTAATTATCGGCTGATACCGATCAAGCCGATCAGATCAGTGTAAAGTCTACTCTACAGTATTGTACTTAACAAAAACATAGAATAATATCGTAATAGAATGTAAAGAATTAAAGAGCTTGTCCATCATGATTTCATGCCTTCGTTATGTAGCTCCTTCTGGTCTTCCCATTTTGGACAGCAGGGGGTAGTGGTCAATATAATGGTTGTCGGCTAAAACGGACCGTCGGGACTGAACAATGTGTCCAAAAAAGTTTCCATTTGCCCACTTAAACTGCCGTTGACAAAGTCTGTTAGTTCCAGAATTGGTTGCTGTTGTTTACTGGCGCTATGGCTCAATGCAGGCAGACAATGGGAATGACGTATTTCCGGGTCACAGATATACATTATGACTAGATCCAATTCCATAAGACATGCCTCCTGTGCCTTTGCGGTGGCCATGTTGAATTTGGCGCATTGACGTGGCGGCCCTGGTGATGATGGTTATATCTATTTTCTATTGTGCATGGAGCACTGCGCAGAGAGAGAGCGGCATGGTGGTGCTCAGAAGAATACAGAACCCCCCGCCCCTATTAATCCGTTATATAGAGGTTCCACTGTATACATGAAAAAGGTGCTTAATAAGATGCAGTAATGTTAGTTAGTAGTAGTAGTAGCAGCAGTAGTAGTAGTATAATCCTGTCGGTATTGTTTGTCTACATGTATTGCTGCACCGTTTGTGATCAAATATCCAATGCTGAAAGGGT
The DNA here is from genome assembly GCF_024500385.1 of Phyllopteryx taeniolatus. Lineage (NCBI taxonomy): Eukaryota > Metazoa > Chordata > Actinopteri > Syngnathiformes > Syngnathidae > Phyllopteryx > Phyllopteryx taeniolatus. Next base: position 14,094,949 of record NC_084510.1, read on the forward strand.
TATAATAACCTCACATTGATGCTAGTTTCATTAGCCCTTCTTTGGCATTTTGCATTGTTAGCATTAAGGTAACATATTTTCATCAGCCGTTATGTGCTGTTTGGTTAAATCAACTATGTGTAATTGTCTCTGTTGTTTGTTTAGTTGTCCAGTAAACTTCAACTGAGAGTGGCAATAAACAGATTGTTGACTAGCTGCCAGACTGCTACATGTTGCAAAATTTGTTGCTGCCATCCAGCGCTCGTAGCTTAAATGTTTTGCTCCAACTCAAAAAAAAACAAAAGAATTGGTCACACAACGGCTCATATCTCGAAAAACTTGCGTCAAAGTTGAGGTACCACTATATGTCGCTGTCACTTGTCATCAAAGTTAATTTTGTCCTACTAACGATGGTAACTTCTTTTTTACGCTTGTATGACAGTCAAAAATGTTACTAAAATAGAAAGGCCATGCTCTGCAATGGATGGTTTGTATTTCCATTATGAGAACATTTCATTCAAAATCCAAACAAATCGATTGTGCTGAGCAATTAATGGACACAAGACACTCAAACCAGCAACTTTTGTGTTATGAGACGGCCAATCCATCACCTCGCCAAAGTCTTCCTAGTGTAATGCCTTGTCCACTGTAGCAAATTGGCAAAAACTATACTTGTTAATGCTGCAACACTCAAACAAGGCCGAAGTAATATTAACAACTGAACTTGTAGTTATCATGTCTAGTGTTAACAGAGTTGACAACATGAACGCTGCTTTAGTGTCATCCACAGACCCGTGATAGAAATACAGATCGGACTCTCATGTTACAATGGACTTGACGAGGAGTGTCACAGTATCCTTCTGGGGTTTCTCACAAAAAGTACTTAGTTCCTCTGTAAACAAATCAGTAATACTCTGCCATGTTCTTTCTCTTCACGTTTAGCCTCCGGTGCGCGAGGGGCCAGTTACACGGAGTGCCAGCAGAGCTGCTTCCCTCCACTCTCTGTCGGACGCCTCCTCCGATTCCTTCAGTCACTCTCCGGGTGAGAGGCTTGCGCTACCAAATGTCCCTCAAGATTAACATTGGCTGCTGGGTGAAATAATTCAAATAGACCTTCTAGCACAGTTGCCTTTAAGAAGCAAATTTTATATTAAAAGGTCCCATAAATCCCCTCGCAAGAACCAACAAGAAAAATGTGAAACCTCGTTTATAATTACAGAATCTGTTTCGAAAAGAGTAATATTTATAATTGACTTAAGCCAGCTGTCTTTCTTTTACTTCATTGGTTTATATAATTTGTTTGTACTGCTTTACTGAGAATGCAGAGGAAATTCTTCGAAGGCTTTGTACCCTGCAGACACGTAACGCCTGCTTGTAAACATGAGTTCATTAATGGATCTGTCACTAATGCAGTGCACACAGTGAGAGGCATGGTGACATGGCCTACACGCAACGCCAGCAAACGACTGAAAATAACCCCAGTGATCTTGAAGGGCTTTGCAGGTTTTCAAGGCCGTCATCCACTTTCTCCTTGCAGTTACTCATGTTCTGCCATCTATTCACTCACCTTGAAGTATTTGTATTAATAGAATATTTTTGTTATTGTCTCCCCCAACCCCCCCCCCCTCTTGCTGCAGAATCAGTCGACACCAAAATTAACTTAAACAACTTGATGATGATGTACAAAGAGCAGGGCAGCAGCCCTGACTCCAGTGAAGAGGAAGCGTCCAGCTTCTCCATGCTGCCCCATTTGGCCGACCTGGTCTCCTACAGTATTCAGAAGGTCATCGGGTTTGCCAAGATGATCCCAGGCTTTAGGTACATCTTCATTGACCCTAGCTAGCTAGCTATCCTGGCTAATCATGGTGTAGAGTCGCGAAGCTGGCCGGTGCACTGCAATTTTGTATGCATTACTGGGCGTAATAACCTGCTGACTAGTGACGCTAGCTAGCCTGTCTAATCACAGTGCAGAACTGTGAGGCTTTTCCTGTGTCTGTACAGTATGAGCACGCATGTTTTTTTTAAATTCTAGTTTCATCTTCTTGAGTGGCTGTCACCGCCTACGTAAAGCATATGTAGGGGAAACACTGGTGAAAATAATTAAAATAAATATAAGTGGTTCAATTAACATTCACATAATGTATGCCTACCATTTAACCATTGTTGTTGTTCTGAGACAGTTCAGACTGTAAACACCAAGGAGCACCACGTAAAATGAGGGTGAAAACAAAATACATACAAGACTGATTCTCGAGAATACCACACGGAGCGAACCTGACTCTCCAGGACAGTTAGCCCAGACGGCGACCACCCAAACAGACGGACAACTCGAGTCGATCACTCAGCTCGAACGACGCTAGCCTCGTGAATGCTAATGTGAATCTAGCTTGTGTGAATGCATGCACAAGCCCCGTGGAGCATTTCGGGTCTTGCCAGTCATCGGCGCACTAGTATCTTGTTTTCCTTTTCCATTTGCGGAGCAAACACAAAACACAAACGCTTCAACTGCCATGGAAAATGATTCAATACCTGTATATTGTGTTGAACATTATTAGGTTCTAGAAAACGGTGGATGCCTCAAACGAGCATTGCAATGTGCTACTTTGCACCGGATCAAGTTGCTTTATGAACAAAATTCACTCTTTGCAGAAACCACCATTAGGTCCTAATAATAATATGACAGCCATGTACTTATACCCTTGGTAAGCAAACCGCTAGTATTAGCCTTAAAAAAGATTTTTTTTTTCCCCAAAGGCAACACAAATACCATCATTTACATTGCTGTGTTCCACCTAGTCCATTGCAGGGCACATTGGTTACACTCAGAACGCACGTCGCACCGCCGGCTCTGCTCTCCACGGTTCAGGAACCCTGTGCTTTGCTGGGCAAGGCTATCGAAGGTCCATCGGGCTTCTAAGCAGTCCGCGGCGAGCGGGCAGTGTGGGCGCCACCTCTTGGTGTACTAAATGGAGGAAAAGAAACTACAGGATACTCTAGTAGCAGAAAGTCAAAACAAAAATAATGTAAACGACAGAGGGTTTTATCGTAGGCTAGCATGTTATTTAGGCAGCTTAATGAAGCCTTAACCATGCGTTCGCCTACTGGTGGTTGGCGACTACTGGTTGAGAAAGTGCTTCATATGCAGCAGAGCCCACATTTTAAATGTAAAAATCACTGACGATTAGGTTAATTTAATCGTAGCAGCCAAAATCGTGATCACGGTTAAAATTTGATTAATTGTGCAGCCCTACTACCTATTATACCTTGTGCAATACATTTGTTTTGATTTGTCAGAGAGACTTGTGCCTCCAGCGCCAGTCCAATGTAATCACTAGTGACGTTTAACTCCATTTTACCAATCAAACGGAACCACATGACTGCACAGTAACCACACAGAAGCAAAGTTTTGAAAGTGACTAATTTACATGAAACATGGCGGAAACAACAACATTCGACTCACAGTCAGAAGAGGCACAACACCCCTGGCTTTAGCATTCAATCTGTGTTTACCTTCTCGACTACGAAAAAGAACAGCATAATGGAAAAAAGAGGTTGGAAAAAAATTCCAGATCCAGGCACTCCAGTAGGATAACAGCCTTTATGTTTTTTTTAGGACTCAGACATTTAAAAAAGTGGGCCTTCATCAGGGTGTTGGTAACAAAAAATAAACAACAAGTTTATTCAAGACCATTCCTTGTGGCTTAATTTGTTATTTGAATTGTTTTTATTTATTATTGTTTAAGTTAATGTGGTATTGTTTGGCAATATTTGAATTTGCACATTCCCATTTTAGATTTTTGTCTATTTGACGGTTCATGCTGTGGTTAAAAAAATAATAATCTGAAGTTAGTCTCCAGTTACTCAGCACTTGAATAGTTTTTTTCACTGAATATATACTTACTCTTTCTCAAATAATTATTTGGAGGGCAACTTTTTACTTTTACTTGAGTCATATTATTCTAAAAGTAAAATTACTCTCACTTGAATAAATTTTTTGGCTACTCTACCCACCTCTGAATGCAATTAAAGTGAAACCACTGAAGTCCAATGACCCCAAAAGTGGTATAATATTGAATTTAAGCACAATTTTCTGCCTCTACAGTCAAACTGTCATTAGCATTAGCAATGGCATCAAGTGAGATGTCAGATAATATTCTGAGACTATATCAGGTAGCATCTAATCGATGCATGTTCCTTTTTTGTGTGTGATGCCACAGAGGCATACAAGAATAACATTGATGGCAAAACAGAAAATTGTAATGAGAACCATTAAACCAAAAATGGACATTACAACTTTTCTGGCATTTGAGAAGTACAAAACTATGGACAATGAAATTAATGAAATATCATTTATATACACATATATTTTGCATATTTTCTTA